>NC_142694.1:2739772-2891287 GCF_029641045.1 Salvia hispanica
TATGAGTATTTAAAAATTAGTCAATGCTCATTTGGATTAAGTGGGCGCCCAATCCAAGATACAAGATAAATTATTTATAAATTGAGTTTAGGAATCTTGCACACAAATTTTTTTTTAAAAAAAGGATAATGCTAGTATTTTAGTAACGAAATTTGTAATTTAAATGCTTACTACTACTATGATCTAATGTGAAATTTCACAATTTATTTATTTATTTTTATTTCTAACAAAATAATGTTTTTTCAAACATTATCAATAATAACAAAATAATGTAAAATTAAATTCCTTAATTTAATATTCCTATTTAATTTTTCAATTTTTACAAGATTAACGAGATCAAATGTCATAACTTAAAATCATAGATAATAATCACTAGCCCTCATTCTTGAGAAATGAATTTTAAAATGACTACCTTATCCATCGAACCAATGCCAAGTTCAACTTCATTTCTTAAAATATACCATAATTATATGGTTTTCAAGAAAAATATGCACTATCCTAAAAAAACGAGAATTTTCTTATCACAATATGAGATAATCACCATATATACTTCTAAAAACATTTATACACATAATTATCGTTTTTAATAAAAATATATCTGAGAAAACTAGATCTGATTGTCACAAAATAGGAAAATAACTAATGCAGAGGATAAAGTGAGATAAACATAAACCCAAACTGAAAATGCCAAAAATGACTAAAATATAAAATAAAATAAAATCAAAACAATAAAAAACATTACATAAAATGTCGACACATTCTCTCAAATTCTCTCACAGCATCCCCTGTTTCTTCCCTCTCCCCTGCCTTCTCTCTCTAAAAATGTCAACATTTCTCTCTCTGCAAATCTCTACTCCATCCTCGCACCTCGACGTCATCTCTATAAATACTTTTATTCCTCCGCTTTTCAACCAACTCCTTCGCCGCATTCCGCGCGTTTCGCGACTCGCTACGACTGCCGCTGTTTGAATCGATGCGTTTTTTGTGGAATTGAATTGGAATATCTAGGTTATAGGGGGGTTTCACCTGCTGCTGATGTCGCTTCTCGAGGTAAATTCCTTCGGCGCTGCAATCGAGAGAGGGTTTTGGTTTGATTGGATTTTTGAGTGATTGATTTTGATTTTTGAATTGTGGTTGCAGGATCTGTTGCCGGTTGTGTGGGGAGGGGGATTTGGAGAGAGGATTCGGGGTTATTCTGGTAAGTTTCAGCTGCCTTGTTTTGGTTTTGGTCTTGTGCTTGATGTGGAAATAATGAATTTTTTAATTTTGTTTATGTTGTTTAATTAGGTTTATGCTTGACATATGAAAACCTGCAGCTGCAGCTTTTGATTATGGAATATAGTAGTGTGTTATGGTGTGGCTAAAGTGGTGAATTTTGAGGTGAAAAGTCTGATTTTAGGTTCACAACTGTGAGACTGTAGCTTAGTTGAGTGACTCCTTTTAAAGAGTATATGCATATTTAGGTGTTTTAATATGTAAAAAGTTGTAATCTGGGAAATGATTTTGATTATTGAGTTTGCTGTTTTCTTGCTTGAATCATCTGCTTTTGTAGGATACCTTCACAATCAACTAGTGAATCGTTCGTGTACATTGTTGAGCGTTTGTTGTGTCGATTTTGTTGCAGCTCTTCTTGTATTTTAGCATTTCTATTGTTTCACTAGTGCAGATTACAACTTGATTGTGTATCTAGCTGAGTTGCTATTCCCGGCGAAGTTTTATGTGATATGTGCTGTTTCTCTCGAACTAGAACTAGTACTCCCTTTCGGCCCTTCTTACTGTGGTGATTTTTTCTTTGAATTTTTGGCCGGATGAGGCTTGCGATTTTCTGAGATTTTGGTTTTTTCTTTTTGCCTTTTGTTTGTATAGCCTTATCCTTTTGTATCTGGCCACGTTGTAAGTTTGTTTGGAGTTCTTTTAATATTAGTAACTATGTGTTCTGTTTATCTGAGCATAATGATTGAACCTCTCTCGGTGTTCACGTGTTGCAAATGCTATTCGTGCATTTACTTTGAATTATTGTAGAACTAAAAAAACTGACACTGGTTCCACTCGTTTTGGTGGTGGTGAAGGTTCATTTGTGCAGAACATATCCCATTCTTTGTCGAGTGCTGCGTGTGAATCCTATAGGGAAGACGAAGAAGGATGTCGAGACGACTCATTCTCTCTTATCCTTAAGCTCATTGCGATTGCTGCCATCCTCATTATGGGAGTCGGTGGCGTGGCCATTCCATTAGTTGGGAAGAAGCGTCGGTTTTTGCGCACTGATTCTAACTTGTTTGTTGCTGCCAAAGCCTTTGCTGGTGGCGTCATCCTCGCCACGGGATTCGTACACATGCTACCGGATGCCACCAAGGCTTTAACCAATGCTTGCCTACCGAAATCCCCATGGTTGAAGTTCCCCTTCTCGGGATTCATCGCGATGATGGCCGCTCTGGGGACATTGCTAGCTGATTTTGTCGGGACACAGTACTACGAGAGGAAGCAGAGGAAACAGGAGGAAGAAAGCCAAGTTGCCAAGGCTGATTTGTCGGAGACCGGAGACGAATCCGGGATAGTTTCGGTCGAGACTAGTGGGCATGGCGCGAAGGTCTTTGGAGAAGAGGAAGGGGGTGTCATGCACATCGTTGGGATGCACGCGCACGCGGCGCATCACAGGCACAGTCATTCGCAAGAGCAAGGGTCATGCGAAGGGCATCGGGGCGAGGATCTACACGGTCACTCACACTCGCATTCGTTCAACTTTCGGGGCGGGGACGGCGAAGATAATACCGCTCGCCACATTGTTGTTTCACAGGCATGTTCCTCTCTTCCAATCAACATGACTGGGAAATCAAATTTTGTAAAACAACACTCTGTTTCTGACTAAATTTGCATATGCAGGTTCTTGAACTCGGTATAGTTTCACACTCGATGATCATCGGCCTATCGCTCGGAGTTTCACACAGTCCGTGTACGATTAGGCCTCTGATCGGAGCACTATCGTTCCACCAGTTCTTCGAAGGCTTCGCTCTCGGAGGCTGCATCTCTCAGGCGAAGCTACGGACCCTCCAGTCGACCCTGATGGCATGCTTTTTCGCTATAACAACCCCGATGGGGATAGGTATTGGGATTGGAATATCTTCGTTCTACAACTCCAGAAGCCCGAGAGCACTGGTGGTCGAGGGCGTGTTGGACTCGATCTCTGCTGGGATCCTCGTGTACATGGCGCTCGTCGATCTGATCGCGGCCGATTTCTTGAGCAAGCGAATGAGCTGCAACGCGAGGCTGCAGTTTGTTTCGTATTTGCTCTTGTTCTTGGGGGCTGCATTGATGTCTTTGTTAGCATTGTGGGCTTAGTTATGTGAAGTGAAAATTGTTGTTGTAATTTAAATCTTTATTCTTATACAAAGAGCAATTTCTTGAGATGATTATGACCAAGAATTTCTTGCTTCACTTGTTTGTTTCTTGATCTTTTAATTGTTGTACATAATTGAAGGTTGATAATAATTTCTCAATTATCTCATGGTGATTTGTATTTCCATCCTAGAAAAATATAAAAATGTCTTATGAATTAAGTTGTATTTGAATGAGCGTACAATCAATGTTCGGTGAGGGCTTTTTTTACACTTTATTATATTCATTTAGATTAGAAATATAATCATATACCATACAATGAAGAGTTGATTTACAAATTTCAAAAAGAATAAATGAGAACATGATGTAATTGAAGTCATGTTGCATCGATCTAGTGGATTTGTTTTTCAATGGATCTAGTGGATTTGTTTTTTACAAATGGTTCTAGTGGTATATTAAAATGGAAATTTATTTTTATAGAGTCTACCCTCTCTTTCGGTATTAAACTAATTTTATACAGCAAGAAAACAATCGGCTTAAAATAAAATTTGGTGTTTTACTTGAAAGTTGAATGTACTATTTCCATGTGCTTTTTGTATTTATTTGCGGTATTATTTTGTTATTTCATAATTAAAACAATTATTGTGTTAATAATACTGGTAGTAATGAAGTAATGTGTTATGGGTTTTGAAATAGTAAGAGGCTGGAAAAACCACATACACTATTAATTAATTAAATATTTAATCAAAATAAAGTTTAAAGGCTAATTATAACATTAAATGATTTTAATTTGTAATTGCGGCACACGATAGATATCCTATCCATTTAATTGTATAATTTGGTTTCTAAAAATATCCTGAATATAATGAAAAAATTATCAGTTTCAACTATCTCACAGCATCTCCAATTATTTACATTAAATTCAAATTATTTTAGTATTAATGTCATATTACTCTAACCATTTTCACTAAATTCAAACTGATTATCTCTATTTATATCTTTTTACTCACAAAATTAGAAAAAGTTTTGAATTTTAATTTAGTGTAAATCTAAAATAGGTATTCTTTATTAAAAATCAAGAACGTGATTGGTTTTAGTGTACTATTGAAGCTAATTACCTATCTCATTTTAGTTTTTAACGTACAATTGGAGATAAAATAATCGGATTGGAAAACAAAATTTGGTGTTTAATTGATTGGACCTTTTGTATTTATTTGCTATTTTAATTACTACTAATATTTGAAATTATTAATGATGTTATGGGTCTTCTTGACATGGAAAATGTTAGACACACACATATTTACAAATTAATAAAAAATTTAGAGATTATAAGAATATTTAAGTGGATATAACTTCAAGTCCTTGCTGCAAACCGACAAAAATATACACTTATAAAATCCATCAAATTAATAAAAAAAATAATTTTTAATAATCAAACATAAATACATACACGTTTATATACAGAGAGAGGAGAGAGAGCGAGTCTGGTTTGGAGGGAAGCAGTAAGAAAATACTCGTGTAGCTTGACGATGAAGGTTCATTGCTCTCTCACTCCTCTCCACTTCACCCACCGCTCCTCACTCCCTCCCCTAAATCACACCTCCATAAACCCTAACCTCAATCCAATTCACAGCCTATAGATTAATTCCTCCTTTTTCCGCGGTTAATTTTGATTCCTAATTCACAATTTCTGTAAATTAATTGACAATTTCGAGCATGTCGAAGATGAAGCACCTGCTGCGGAAGCTGCACATCGGCGATCACCAGAATCTGGCGCGGCAGCCGCCTCCAGTGCTCGATCAGCCGGCTCAAACGGCGTCGTCTTCGCCGTCGCCGTCGCCGTCTCCCTCTCCGCTGCCAGATTTGCCGCAGACGGCGTCTTCGTCGGAGAACGATGGGACGGGCACGGGCACTAATTTCAATTACCTCGAAGAGGAGTTCCAAATGCAATTGGCGCTGGCAATTAGCGTCTCGGATCCAGGTCAAACCTGCGTTGACTCGGAAACCGCTCAAATCAACGCGGTGAAGCAGATTAGTCTCGGCCGCTCTCCTTCGCAGAGCCTTGCTGAATTTCTAGCGCTCCGATATTGGGTGAGTAATCGATCTTCTAGCTTTGTGCCTTTTTTCGGAGGAGGTGAATTTTAGGCGTTTCAGTTGTTACATGCATCGTTGATTGGGAGTGTATCTAAAATTTTGATATACCTGCGGAGTTGATCCTTTGAGTGTTGTCAGCTATATTTTTTGGCTAGTGATATTTGTATTATTATATTCAGGTTAGTGAATTTGCTATTTTAAGGGTGGATTATTTTTAGCAGATCATTGCTATATGATTATTGGTTCTACACTTCTCATTGTGCCTGAGTTGCGAGATGGACTGGTGCTTAAGAGTTAAATCTGGGAACATAGCAATGGATTCTACTTTAGTACACCACATTTTGTTGGGACTAGGCTGCTATGTTATGTTTGTATGAGTTGTTGAATGGAGTAGTGGAGAAAGGAGTTTTCTTAACATCCCATTGTTGGTAATATGTTTAATGACAATAACAGTCCCGGTATTATATGAATGATGCTAAAATCAAGCCATGGGAAAGATTTTCTTCTACCTTTTTCACCGTCATCTGTGGTACACCGATTATTAAATGCTATATATGTGTGTTTGACTAGTAACTCGTGATAAAGTGTCCTCGCATGGTAGTTTTCTCTTATGTAGTCATGTACTCATGTATGCGATGGTTGCATTTTTCTCTGGAATGAGGAAGAACATATATATTGTTCTGGTAGTTTGGTCACAACCTGCTAAACTTGCATCTGATTAATTCAATTCGAGTAATATGAAAATCAAGTTACACATTTGTTTCTATCTAGTGCGTTGCAAACTACAGTATATAACACGCATCCTCTCCATATATTACTATATGATTCTTGGGAACAGTTTAGTCGATAAACCTGCTAAAATTGCCATATACATTTGACATTCATTTAGACATTTGCATCTAAGGGTAAATTTCAAAGGCCTTTATGCTTTTGAATTGTCTCTTTCTTCTATCTTTAGGGTATAGTTGATTACAAGCATCTTCTGCATCATCTCCATTTAATCTTTCCTTGTTATGTGGTGCAGTTGATTACAAGCATCTTCTGCATCATCTCCATTTCATGTGCTAGTCCAAGCTCATCCCTTCCTAACAAAGGAAGGAAAACCTATATGATGCATTATAGTCTTGAATTGTTTATCAAACTATTGATGAAATGCTTGTCTTTCCTTAATGCAGAGCTGTAATGTTGTAAATTATGATGAGAAAGTAATAGATGGATTCTATGATGTTTGTGGAATTGATTCCAGCTCGATGGTCCAAACCAAAATGCCATCCCTAGTAGATCTCGAAGCGATATCTGTTTTGAATAATGTTGACTTTGAGGTGGTTTCAGTCAATCGTAGCGCTGATACAGAGCTTCGGAGACTTGAAGAAATAGTGCATTTTATGTCCATGGAGTATCTCCCTCTAAATATGAGCCAGAGAACAAGTTCTCTAGTTCAAAAAATTGCTGATCTTATTGTTGAAAGAATGGGAGGTCCTGTTAGTGATGTTGAAGAAATGTTTTGGAGGTGGAGGGCACGGAGTCAGGAGTTGAGACTCAACTTCAATACAGTCGTCCTTCCCCTGGGTTCTCTTGACATTGGCCATTCACGCCAAAGGGCCTTACTTTTTAAGGTTGTAAAAGATATTCTCTCCCCTTTTTACTGAAATGCAGTATATGTGAACCGCTGATTCTTGGTTCTTATTCTTATTTATTTACAGATTTGAAACTTCCAATACCTGAACTAAATTCTGATAAAAAGGTTGCCCTTTTTAGGTACTTGCTGATAGGGTTGACATTCCATGTAAGCTAGTCAAAGGGAGTTATCATACTGGCACCGATGAAGGAGCTGTAAACTTGATAAAATTGGATAGTGGAAGGTAACAGCTCGATTATTGCTAGTTTGCAAAATTTGGTTTTATGCTGTTTCTGTATTTCACCATATAGGTCTTGCCTTGTGGTAAGAATCCAGAAGGCCTAAAATATTTTGTGAGAATCTAGGTTGTTTTGCAAATTCACTTTGCGTTTAGTTGCTCTATTTTACCATTAATTCCCTGCCATTAGACCCATTACTGAAGAAATTTTTTTGTTCAAGTTTGAATTCCTTTTAATGTTATGACTAAATATTGCATGACTTTCTAAACGAGTTATCTTCGTGTTTAAAAAATACTCCCTCTGTCCCCTAAAAATAGAAATTCTTTCCTTTTTGGTACCCTTAAAAATAGAAACTTTCTTTTTTAGGAAATTTCTCTCTCTAATGAGGTGGGACCCTTTTTCCACTAACACACTTTTCTTTCTATCTCTCTCTTACTTTACCAATTTTGCATTAAAACCCGTGCCATTTCAAATGTTTCTATTTTTAGGGGTCGGAGGGAGTAGCTTTTTAGTTGAATATGATGTTGCCTTAAGTGTAATAGCACATAATGCTTCTGAATGGATGCAGTGAATATATTATTGATCTAATGGGCGCTCCTGGGGCTCTCATTCCTGCTGAAGCACCTAGTGGGCGTCTTCAAAACCTTGGGTTGGATATCACGACTGCTGCAGCAATTGGCATGGGTTCATTTTCAGCACCTGACCAAGGAGCCAGAGCTGAATCATCTTCAACTTCTGGAGATGAAACGGCCAAAACTGTAAGCACAAGTTTGGACTCATCTCAGGTTGCTACTGCATCAAATAGAAACGGAAGCAGATTTGCTGGAATAATCCAGCCGGACCTGTTGGAGCATGCTACTGGAGATTATCTACCTTCAAGCAAAACATGTCAAATGCCATTGGTTGCTGGCAAGAACACAAATTTAGTAGAGTTGCGAGTGGAAGATGTTCCCAGGTACATATTATTGCTGCTAGCAAACCAATTTTTCTTGAGCCTTTGTACTATGTTTTTATTGCTTGTATCAGGATAAAACTTACTTTGGTGAGTGTGAAGCTGACCAAGGGTAAAGGATATCCTTGTAGTGCTGACAACATTTTACATAATTTGCAGGAAACACGCAGCTGAACAATTGCGTGTGCCACTAGATCCGGTGGGATATATGTCACCTTTTGATACCCAACATGATCAAAGAGTGACTTTCAAAGACAGAAAGGATGAAGTCATTCCAAATGACAGTGCGGCAATTGGTACTGAACTTATTGATGCTTC
Organism: Salvia hispanica; assembly: GCF_029641045.1. Lineage (NCBI taxonomy): Eukaryota > Viridiplantae > Streptophyta > Magnoliopsida > Lamiales > Lamiaceae > Salvia > Salvia hispanica. The sequence goes on from NC_142694.1 coordinate 2,748,327, forward strand.
TGGAAATAAGGAAGCTGTAGACATAGCCTACACTGACCAGTCTAATGCTAACAAGATTCAAAATATGCAACTTGATTCGGCAATGAATGGAGTCTCTGAAATGTTATGGGAGGATCTTCAGATTGGTGAACGCATTGGTATAGGTAAGAGTTCTATAATTACAGATTTTATCCTTCTTTGAAGGAGTGGCTTTCTTGTGATAATATGTGGGTGAGTCAATGTACTTCTCTCATATTATTTTGGAAACTCCTATGCTTTACTTTTTTTTGGAACTTTTCGATCAGAGATGTACTGATTCCCTAATTAAGTGTAGAGATTTGATTTATCTTATAATGCGTTGCTTTGGATTTGCAATGTTAAAGGAATTTTGCTCATGCTTCAGATTATGAAATCTTTGATCAAGTTCATATATTATTTTTGTATTCTGAACTCATGCTTATCCTACAGGATCTTATGGTGAGGTCTACCGAGCAGAATGGAATGGCACAGTGAGTTTTTTCACTATCCTTCTTTTTCAATGAGTAACTCTTCTTGAAGTTAAAAAGTATGCACATAATATACTTGTTTTAATGTATTTATCTTTTGTTATTTCCTTACAGGAAGTTGCAGTGAAGAGGTTTATGAAACAAGATATATCAGGTGATGCACTAGCACAGTTTAGATGTGAGGTAAGCAAGAATTTTTTATCATGCATCTCATGCGTGACATTCTACATGCTAAGAGAAAATTTCCAATGATTTATTTTTTCTTCTCTGCTTGTTGCTTGTTTTAGGTTGAGATTATGTTGAGGCTGAGACATCCAAATATTGTTCTTTTCATGGGCGCTGTGTTACGACCCCCAAATATGTCCATACTGATGGAATTTCTCCCAAGGTTAAAATCTCTCGCTGGCTAATGGAACATCTTTAGTGATATCTTCTATCTTATATAGTCATTGGCTACTTTCAGGGGTAGCTTGTATAAGTTGCTGCACCGTCCAAATATCCAAATCGATGAAAAAAGGCGAATAAGAATGGCCATGGATGTGGTATTGTTTTAGGTGTTGCATTCCACTTGTTTCTCCTATCAAGTTGCTTGCCCTTTGTTAATATTCTGGTATTCCACAGGCCAAGGGAATGAATTATTTACACACTAGCCATCCAATCATTGTGCATCGGGATCTCAAGACTCCGAACCTCCTTGTTGATAAAAATTGGGTTGTTAAGGTTTGGTCCGTTGTGCATTACTTCCCCGTCAGTTATAAACTACAGAGTCTATTTTTTCCTATCTATGCTAATATCTGACTATTTGTAGGTTTGTGACTTTGGGATGTCACGGCTGCAGCACAATACTTTCCTATCTTCTAAATCAACTGCTGGGACGGTAAGACACACACACCGACCCAATGTTTTGTTAAAAGCTAGAATATATATGAAAAAATATTCACTCGCAATTTAATCCTATATGTAGGCAGAGTGGATGGCACCAGAAGTTCTAAGGAATGAACCATCTAATGAGAAGTGAGTTCGTGACCCATCTGTAATCTTAATCGTAGAGCAATTATGAATGACACCTCGCTAAATAGGATCAGTTTTTCGTCTTTGCAGATCTGATGTATATAGTTTTGGGGTTATTTTATGGGAGCTGGCAACCCTCCGAGTGCCATGGACAGAAATGAACTCGATGCAAGTTGTTGGAGCCGTTGGATTCCAAGACAGGCACCTTGACATCCCGCCCATGGTTGATCCACTTGTGGCAGATATAATACGCGACTGCTGGATTCGGTAAAATTTCTAACTTTTCTCGATTCTCTGGCCATACTTGTCATTATTTATGTGCATGTGACAAACTCAGAATAGAAGTTGCTAAAATTCTTACTCACACTAAGAAGTGAGTTTAATTTTGTTTCTGTAGAAACCCACAGGGACGCCCTTCGTTTGCACAGATTATTGCTCGACTCAAAGGTGTGCATCGCCTTAGCGTGCAGAGAACAACTGAGAGTCGTGAAAACCCATCTCTGATGTAACAATAGCTCAGAACTTGTTCAAAGAACCAGTAGAGCAGGAGTGGGTTTTTAGAAATTTTCAGAGCTACAGCTGCTGAGGAACATAATTGGATTCGGCAGTGATTCGTTGGTGAAGCTCAATGCAACCAGAATCAAAGCCCACCTCGCCTCAACCGGTGGCTCTCAAGTGCAGTTAGGGAAGACATTGGGGCTGAAATTCTTGAGAAAATTTTACAAGGTTTATGGTTCACCAATGTAGCTGAGTATATGTATAATAAATCTCTTACTTTAGAGAGAGCTAGAGATGGATAGGTTGGGGGGTGAGGGGGTGTTGGGTATTGTTGAGACCATAAAAGAAGCAACTGTAAAAAAAGGTCTCAGTAGGTTTTGTACCAAAAGAAGAAAAAAATGACAAAATTGTTGTTTTTTTCGTTTTATTTGAGAAAGGCAAACTCTCTTGTTAGTTGTACCTGTTATAAGTGGGGAATGCAAAAATATCGAAAAAGAAGGTTATAGTTCATGAATTGCTTCAACACAAAAATTGATTCTTACTAATCATAAAATTGTTCTGATATATGCATCAAATATACTAAGCTAAACCCAAAGCTTGCCACCGAAGTTGTATTTCAATTACCAGTAGCAGCCATGGGCTCTTTTCTTGCTTGGACCTAATGAGCAGTCAAAAGAATCCTTGCCCTTCTGGTTATCCCGGGATTGATGCGGTGTTTCAGTCTCTGGCAACGGCAGAGAGAATTACCAGAAGCAACCTGTGCTAAATCAATCATTTCGCAACGCGACCATTCTCTCAACCAAGGGCTCTAGTAGTAGTATTACTGATCGAAGAAACAATCTGTACATCTCAATCATCAGCCTCAGTGTTGAATACGAAACTCGGGAAAGCAGTGGTGATGTCCCTGAAATATCATTAACATGAGAGAGGACTGCCATTTACAGAGAAAGGTGGAAGGAATAAGATAACTTAACAGAGGAAGAACAAAGCGGCATACTTCAAGTAGGGTAAAGTCATGTTCCTCAAGAGTGAGGAGGGATGTCGTAGCACGAAAGCCTTCCACTCCTCTTTGCTAATTCTGCCATCTCCATCAGCATCAGCATCCTCAAATGTCTGTTAACAAAGATGTAATGATAACGATACGGTTTTTGAGTGGGCGTGTTATAGACTAATGTAAACTTTTGGGAGTCTTACTTTATCAATTATTTGCTCCAAGACTTCCTCAGAGAGTTCCATTTCAGATTCAACAAATAGCGCAACCACCATCTGCTTGACCTGAAGTAACATGTGAAGTCTAATTAGCGTGTGAACATTTGATTAGAAATAGCTGAAAGATATGTATATGTCAATTGTTCTATATATTTGAACATCTTGTGAATCTTCACACACGTTTGCAGTAGAAAACAGTTCGGCTAAATATCTCATCAACTTTCATGCTCTAATTAACAAACTAAAATTACATGATTCTAACAAATATTACTTCAATTTCCATAGAGCTAGACACTTACTTCTTCTCGCTCTATGAAACCAGTTTGTCTCAAATCATACAGCTTGAATGCAACTGCGAGATGAGGAATGCCATATAGCTCAAGGTTAGTGGGGATAGAAATAGAGAATAAATTCTTATCTACTAGTATACTTTTATAGTACTATCTCATAAATGAAAATTCAATGTAATAAGCCTAAAAATCTTGTGATTTCTTACAATCTATTTTCTCTTCCACAGGGGCATATGGGTGGAAAACATTAAGTGCATGGACAAATTCCTCAAACTCAATCACTCCATTCTTTTTCTCATCAAAGATATCAAAAACCTGCAAGCAAAACAGGAAACCTGGTAACTCTCCGTAGCACAAACAGATAGGCCAAATTTTAACATCAAGAAATACCCCTATTGAATTCAAAAGTTTTTCAACACCCATTGGGTTCACATGAATTCACCACAGTATGTATTTAGATCTACAGAAGCCATAAACTAACAAACCTGTTTGCCTCTATATTCAAATGTTTTGTCTAGTCAACCATCTCAGTGCACTAGCACTTATTATACTTTATACAGTATATTAATTCATGACAGATCAAGAATGTTGTGTGATTACCCTGTCGACAAAAAGATTCTCGCCACTTGCAGTTCTGAACAAAGCTAGCTGAAGCTCTTCCTGCATGTGAACTAAAATCTGTGAGTGGATCCATGTGATGATATTATACATGTGGATCTGTTAAAAAGTGATGCAAAAGATGTAAAAAAACTAATTAATGGATTCACAATCAGAACATATAAGTTAGACAACTGCTCTTAAAAAATGCCTTCAAAAGTGCTTAGATATCATACAGCAAGCATCTACAGTAATTATACCTTATGAATCAATCCGTCGTCAATAATGGAACTACTTAGCTTCTTAAACAACTCATACAATGCCTCCACTTCATTAAAGGAAACTGCAAATTTAACCAAAAATAATATGAATCCGTTTGTAAAAATCAATTAAATTCACAGCAATCATGTTGACGTGTGCAGCATCGATTAAACCAAAATTAAACAAGCATATAAAATCAAATACTAAGAAAAAAGATCTGAGTAATTCACATCGAGATTCTTCTGAGAGTCGAGTAATCTCCTCATATCCAAACCGCGGCTTACTCTTCCGACTCCAATTTTCACAACCGAAGCAGCCGGAAACCGCGACTATCAGCGCGTCGATCGTCGCGACGATCGGAAACAAAGCCGCGCAGAATTTCTCTGTACTAAATCTGCTTGAGCTCTGCTTATCATCACCGTTAACATTCAACAACAACGATTTGAATTAAACGAATTCTACCGATGCACGTTAGCATAATTGCAAAAACTAGATCAACAGTTGCGGAATTGAAAAACTTACCAGCGAATTGGCGGTTGAATCCATTCGAATTCCAGCGCGAGAGAGGAAAATGTCAACTGGAATTCACACTTTCGCTTTGCGAAGAATTGCATTTCCTAAATTTTTTTGATTAAAATATTTTCTCGCGCGCATTTTATATTGTTTGTTTGTTTTTTATTGGTTTAACACATATGCGATCTAATGAACTGTCTCCATGACATAATTTATATTAATTTATTGATTCTTTTTGTTATCCTAAAATTTTAATTATTGTGCTTCAATTTAATTTAGTTTTATCCAATGATCCTTGTGTGCAGGCTCATTTTTATGACTTTTACATTTAAAATACTAATGTACTATACTGTACTATACTATACTTTTTTATATTTAAAATACTAATGTACTACTATATTTTGAAAATGGTTGATTAGTTTGTGAAAGCACAAAAATTGGTCAAGATATGATAGGAGTATGCTTTATTATCTATTAAAATTTAGGGATATTGGCATCTAATATCACAAAACTTTCAAAAAGTTGGATTTTTCCCACGAACTTTAAAATTGGCTAATATCACGAACTTTACCCCGTGTTTGTTTTTTTCCACGAATGAAAAAATTCCCACAAATAATATTATGATACCGATTTTTTTTCGTCGACAACAATTTTGAAAGTTTCAAGTTTTTTAAATTTTGAAGATAGTTTTTCTTGAAGCACACCCTCCAAAATTGTTCTTTAATCTATTAAAATAACATAAATTTTTTCATTCGTGGGAAAAAACAAACACGGGGTAAAGTTCGTGATATTATTTGCCAAATTTAAAGTTCGTGGGAAAAATCTAACTTTTTGGAAGTTTCGTGATATTAGATGCCAATATCCCTAAAATTTAATGACAAATTATTTTTTTCTAAAATTCAAAAAGTATAATATGAGATTTTTTCTAGGCAACTTCGGTATTGAGTGGGCGTACACATATACAGGTGTTGTAGAAGGATAGTAGTGCAAACATAATTAAGTGAATGTAGACAACAAAACATCTTTGTTTTAACCTTTAATTCTAAAAAGTGAAAAATAAAATAAAATAAAATAAACAGAGACAGAATAATTGAAGATTTTTAAATTCTCTTAATCTGTTATTTGATTTAAAAGACGCAAGATAAATCGAAAATAAACCATTCAAATATTCACCTTTTCAAACTAGTTTTGTCATGAGTATCAACTTCCAGTTTTAACATGTTATGCAATAAAACCGTTAAATTATCAAATTTTAAATTCACTATTTTTCTTAGTAGTAACTCTTTGATGGCTAAGGAACATTTATTTATTGATGGCTAAGGAACACCTAAACCCTAAACACTTATTCAAGAAAAGAAAAAAAAGTTGTTGATTGCGTGATTCTAACTTAATTTATTTTCATTTATGTCATAATTTTTTAAAGACAAAACAGTGATCAGATTGAGTACACAACATTTTTTCAATGATATTAATTATATATTCTAGGCAATTCAAAATTATTGTTGGCCACTTCGAAGAATCCTGATCAAATGAAATACTTGAAAACATCTTGAAATTGTTTTCCAGTTTCCACGAACTCTAATATTCCATCTCAGAATGAAGTTTGTAAATTAAGAAAGTTATCACTTATAATAAGCAAAGTTTTTAGAGAATGAGTTATCATATTTCGTCTCTAATATTGGTGACTCAAAATGGCGTAATAATTTATTTTGATTGAAAAAAAAATTGCTCAAAGCCAATATGGAGTCGCGAGCAAGATAGGTTTATAAAGAGACAAAATCAACAACAACCAATAAACAACGCACAAGAGCTAGTGACCTGCAAGGTTGCAACAAAGCTACAAAACAATCCCAACTCAACATGAAAACCAACAAATCAACGAGTAAGACACCAAAACAAGAAAGTAAAATCAACTAATAAGGAAGGCATTGGCGAAGCCAGAAATTTAATCATGGGAGGTCCAAAATTAAACTTCAGAACAAATTATATAAATTAAATTATAAGGTTCAAAAAGTAAAAGTTAAATACAATCGCATCATAACATTTGTCATCTATTCTTCATCTTCTGAAATCGCGGCATAATAATTTCATTGGTAACTTTAACAAACACGTCATTTTCTATATACATAAGGAACTAAGCAGTCCTTTAATAGTTGGTCTCCCATGCTATTATGTACAGAAGTCTTGATGATCTTCATTGCTGAAAATGCTCTTTCTACTGACGCAGTGGCAATTGATAAGATCAATAACAACTTAACCAATAAATAAATCATTGAAAAAACTCCATGTTTCCTTGTAGAAACCATCTTTGAGCAAGACAACTGATTCCTGATATTTGTGAAAACTTTTCATCTATGCGCACATCGAAAATAATGTTCTCAAGTTGACTTTCAAGTTCAGACAATATGTTCAACGGAAGTAGAGGTTCAACTGACGAAGAATCAATGGAAGAAAGTTTTTTGAAATAACGATCCATATACCTACAAAAATAGTCAAAACTGATTAAGTTTGCAAAATATTTGATATTTTCTGTACTAAGATTAGCAAAATATAAATCATACACAAAAAAGGATAAAATTCATCTTATACTTCACAACTAAAAGAATAAGAGTAACCAAAATATAAAATATGCTCAAATCTAAAAATTTGCCGTTGCAAACAATAATTAATAACATTGGGAATCACACTAGTATATATATAAAACTATTAACACATTCACATCAAATAAAGAATTTCAAATTACATACCTACGGCGAATAACTCAGAAGCAGAAAGCTAAATCAAGGAGAAACAGTTCATATAAATTTTGTTGAAAGCTATTTTTAATATTATATATATATTATAAATTATAATTAACATGAAATTACTAAAATACTCTTAATTTTTTTAAAGAATTGGTAGGGAACATGGGCCCCTGGCCCCACCCTCCCTCCGCCCCCGAAGGAAGGCCCCCTGACACTTGACTAAAGAATATTAACCATTCGGCTCAGTGACTAAAATGGCATAATAATGCTCCTGTTTGTTGTACCAACCATTTATATTCAACATGAGAAACTGATAGTGACGATATAACCAACAATTTTATATTATGTCCTATAAGTTAGTGTATACTAATTTAATGATAACTACATCACTTATTGTTAACATGTAAAAAATTACTACAAATGAGTATTCAACATTTCAAAAATTCAATAAAAGATTAATGTAACTTGAAATTGTCATTTATCATCGAAATCTAAGAAGATTCTGAAAATGTCCGAATTGAAAGTACATGAAGAGGAATGATATGCTACGTACCTTATATGGGCTCCTAATGTGAGCACCACTCTGGTTTGGCACACGTTTAGTGTCGTTCATTTCGATTTATCTATTTAGTTTAATTCTAATACATTAAAAAATGTTATTGCAGTTTTTAATTTCACAAAGTTCATAAAAATCAAAGCTTGATTTATTATTTTATTCATTTATTTGAAATTATAGAGAAATCAACCAAATCGAGCTTTGATTTATATGAGTTTTGTGAAATTAAAAATAGTAATAACATTTTTTAATGTATTAGAGTAAAACCAAATAGATAAATCGAAACGAACAACGCTAAATGTGTATCAAACGAGAGTGGTGCTCATATAAGAAGCCCACATAAGGTATGTAGCATATCATTTCTCAGTACATGAAGTAATTAAAATACTCTATACTCAAGAAATGTCATGTCACATTATTTTGTAGCGTCTAAATATTTTTCTTAGAACTTAGAACACAAACATAAATTTTCAGAAATATACAATTGTGTATATAGATCATTGTTTACTACTATTATAAAAAAACAAAATTAAATAGATAACATACCCCTGGGCCCTAATTGAAATTCGCAACCTTTTGCTAAATTTGGTCAGCGAGTCCACGCCCAGATATATATATGGAGTACTCCTACTATGCACAGCGTGCACACGTGGAGACACGTGGCGTCCATCCACAACACTTCTCCACCGATCAGATCTTCAGCCATTCATTTCTCCTCCACCTCGTCAACCTCCGCCACTCAATCAAAATCGGATTTTCCGGCGGCGAGATGGCAGCGGCGCCTTCTACCGGCGGCGGATCATCCGATACCGCGGCATCCGATAACGACGGCGGCGAGTTCGTTCGCCGCAGCCGAATTCTCTCGAGCAAGCTCTACTTCGATGTGCCTGCTTCTAAGGTAAATTCATAAAAATCGAGTGTTGATAGCAGATTTATCGATTGAAGTTCGATTCAAATCGCTATTGTAGTGCTTCATAGAGTGCTGGACCATGAAACTTTTAGGTAATTTATCTCGATTGCTGTTTTTTTGTGTGTATAGGTTCCGGTAATTTATTCGTCTTCGTACGATATCGCCTTTCTCGGCATGGAAAAGTTGTAAGTAATCTTCGCCTCCTAGCAATCGAATTGCTATTAATTTAGCTCGTGGCAAAGCAAAATACTGATATATAGAGGTTTCCTTGTATGCATTATGCACTTGTTCTGATTCAGCTCATATCAGTTTTAAATAACTAATCATGATTATAACAGGAAGAATTTGTAGTGACTATTTACGTATGATGTCAAAATTATACCATGAGTGGGAAAAGGAAGCGATATCTGTGGCATTCCTCTGAGTTCAGATAACGAATATTTGGTTTTCACTTCTGTAGTCTTAGTGTGTGTCTGTGTTGCTTGCCTACAAGGAAAGTTTTACGTATTTGATTTCACTCGTGTTCGTCTCAGTCTTCTAGAGTTTGTCCATGATCTGAAGAGAGTACTACTATTATTCAGGCCTTCAGAAAAATATGACAAGTGATATGCATCAGATCACTTGGATGACATTTATAAATGAATGTTCATTTGCTGAGGAATGTTTGTGAATATATTTCAGGCACCCTTTTGATTCATCTAAATGGGGTCGCATATGTCGGTTTCTGATAGCAGAGGGCCTTCTGGATAAGAAACACATAGTTGAGCCTTTGGAGGCTAAGCGGGAGGATCTTCTAGTGGTATTTGTTCTTGTTCACATTGTCCATGTCTGGCTACCTTCAATGCATCTGTTTAGATGATTATGTTGCTACTTGGGAACAGGTGCATCCAGAATCATACTTGGATAGTTTAAAAAGCAGCTTAAATGTGGCAACAATAATTGAGGTGAGCTTGTGAAGGTTTCCACTTTAAAGGAAAAGAAAAATGTCTCACATTAGAATCACATTGTAGCTTTTGTCAGACTTATAATTTTTTAGCATGAAATTAGATTTATCAGCTATTCATTTTTCTATTTGATCCTGATTTCTCAACACCTCTGAGGCCATGGATTGTAGATTCCGCCAGTTTCATTAGTGCCAAACTGTCTTGTGGACAAGAACGTCCTTCACCCATTCCGCAAACAGGTACTCCACTTATTTGAATTTCTTTTTCACTTCTGATCCTTCAGGATCCATTTGACAATACCTAATTTACATGCAGGTTGGGGGAACTATTTTGTCTGCTAAGCTTGCGAAAGAACGAGGATGGGCTATCAATGTCGGTGGTGGGTTCCATCACTGTTCAGCAGCAAACGGAGGTGGATTTTGTGCTTATGCTGATATTTCTCTTTGTATCCAGTTTGCTTTCACCCGTTTAGATATTTCCAGGTATTTAACAATTCACTAAATAATGCCCCACCCCCCCAAAGTGAAGCAGATTCTTGAATTCAAACTATGACTCATTTTTTGCTCATTAGCGCTAATCAATACACAGGGTGATGATAATTGATCTTGATGCGCACCAAGGAAATGGCCACGAAAAAGATTTTTCTAATGATAGTATGAAATCTTATAGCTTCACCTTCATCATATACTCTTCAAGTGCTTTGTTCGATGTAGCTTGCAGTGACACTTCTTTCTGGTGTTTTGTTTGTTTTAATGCAGGAAGAGTCTATATCCTTGATATGTACAATCCAGATATATATCCGTTGGTAGGTAACCTAATAATATATTCATAATAACCTCCTTTTTTGCTCTGAAAATATAAAGAGGAAAAATATAATGTAGGAAAGATTTTTTCAATAGACAGTCGTCTCTATTTTCTGTCTCATTTTTTTGTTTCTTTATATTTTGGTTTATATATTTTCCTGAGGTCTTTGAAGATCAATGTTACATGAACAATACCTTTTTATCAATATGATTGAACTTTAATTTTCTTTACATTAAGGATTATGAAGCCAGGAGGTATATCACTCAGAAAGTTGAAGTACGGGTAAGAATGATAATCTATATGAAGTGAGAAGAGTTCATCTGTTACCCTTTTTACTGAGATTGACATGTTCTGTTACTCTTTTTTTACAGTGTGGAACAAATACTGACGAATATTTGTCAAAACTCGATGGGGCACTCAAGGTACTTCAGGCAGCCCATCATTCTACTCACCTGTTTCTAATTTTCAGACAAGAACAATTGTATTGGACTGAAATTACACTCTGAAGGAACATGATCTGAATTGTCTCTTTCGTTGAGATATCCTAAGATTCTGTATGAACCTTTAGGTTGCTGCTGGCGCATTTGACCCTGAATTGATCATCTACAATGCTGGAACTGATATTCTTGATGGAGATCCTTTGGGCAAGTTGAAGGTAAGATGCTGTGTGTTTTGTTCTGTGTGTGCATCTGTTATGTGTGTAATTTTACAACAATAACTTTGAGTTGTTCGTCTTACAAAAAGAGATGTCTACGAGAGCTCATTTGTAATATTCATGTGTCAAGAAATGTATTGATATAGGAATTATGAAGATGTCTCCGTAACAGAGAAAAGCACGTGGCAATACCACCTGTGCGCGCTGGAATGATTTGTATCTTCCATGTTTTGCACGTTTCACTTGTCTATCATTCTATGTGACGTATGCAAAATCTGCGTGCAGATCAGCCCTGAAGGAATTGCCGCGAGAGATGAAAAGATTTTCACATTTGCTCGTGAGAGGGGTGTTCCTCTACTAATGCTCACATCAGGTTTCAGTTTCTTTCTTGTATAATACACTTTGTTTGCTAGGTACTCCTCTTACACCAGCTCTGTCTCAGGTGGTTACATGAAATCTAGTGCTAGAGTGATTGCAGATTCAATCATAAATTTGTCGAAGAAATCACTGATAACCATCGGGAATGATCAAAACATCACAACCACATGAAGCTCTCCTCCGAGACGGTGGCAAACTTCAACCACTTGCTCAAAAATCAATAAATTATCATATGTTGCCACTGTAAGTATAACTCTGTGCTTGTATAGTCTTGTTTTGTGCCTACAGAAGTGGTATTACACCTCTGCTCGTGTTTCCTGAAATTCGACTCCTGAGCAAACCGAGCTGAAACAAACCGGGCTCGATGAAGTGTGTTGCGTTGAGCAGGTGAAGCGCGGTACAAGTAATAGGTATACTTGTTTTGTCGACAAGATTTTTGATTTCCAGAGTGTCAGTGCTTGAAGTAGGATTGAATATGTTTTAGCTGAATTTAAACTATAATTAACAAATTCAAATTAAAATGTTAACTAAGGATTTAATAATTAATTTAGTCCATTAATGATTAGTAATATTAGGAAGCCTACTGAATTAATTGGTTTCATTTGAAAGTGAATGTTGATTGATTATGTAATCAATATTGATTGCAAGTTTTGCCATTATGATTAGATCTATAATCCCCTGTTCTGTCTACGAGGTTTCCATGTTAGTGTGGGACATTAAATTGGTCGATTGACTAATGTCATTTAATTATTGAATTGATTAATTGTGTTGTTTTGATGAATTTGGATAACCTCAAATCATTTGATTTGTTTTATTATTCCATTTATTTTATTTACGCGAGTGTAATTTTATCTTCAAAATTCTCAAAGACTTATTTACTTTTCCGAATTTCATTAATTAGTTTTCACGATTTTCTTTGCAACGTTACAAGTTACTATCATAGATAGAATTGATTATACTTAAAAATAGATTAATTATATTTTACGCAAGGACTTTTATTTGGAGTTTATGAACTGACCCAACCACCTTCAAGAAATAAAAAGACACTTCTATTAATTTTCTTAAAAGTAGAACAAAGTTCCTACTCCTTTTGTCTAAAATTAAGTGAAGTGTTTTTTCTCGACAACAAACTTAAAAATTTGTATTTGTAAGTTCTGTGTAAAAAAAAATAAAGTAGAATTTCAAAAAAAAGTTACTCCATGCGAAAGAGAATAAAAATTAAAAGAAAAGTGATCAAAAGATTTGGTTTCAAAAAATGATTCATTTAGTCTGTGATATTTTGGAAAGTACAGATAGATCAATGAGTTTGTGATATATTGAAAAATGAAGTGTACGGATAGATTAAATGTTGAACTTTTTCTTTGATTATTTTTCCATATTCATAAGTAAAAAAATGAACAAAGATAATGCTTATGTTCCACTTTTTTAAAATAATTTTTTTTAGATCGGATCATTATTGGAAATCTAACCAAATGTGGATTATAATTTATTGCAACCAAAAAAATGACACACGAATTAAAATCAAAAGGTTTTGGAGCACAAAATCAAAATCTAACAATTACTACAACCACAGGTCCCCAATTATAGCAACAAAAAGAATTATCACAATTTCTACCAAAAAATAGCAAAAAAACAAACACAAATAAAACAGTCACGTGGTGGGACTGAAAAACATCCCTTCATTATCATGTTAATCACACTCATAATCTCGTGTTAATCACACTCATAATCTCCTCTTCATTAACTAATCACTCAACCACTCTACTACAAAATTCCTTTACCAATTTCCCCAAATTCTCTCTCTACATCTCACCACCTCACACACTCTCTCTCTCTAGAAATCCCCACGCTCCGGGGTAGTGTAGTAGCTGTATCACAACTTGCGCCTGCGCTGCGGATAGCGACAACCGAGCTAACCGACACTCCTCGCCGCAGCTGAATCTGACGAGCGCCGGGGGCCTGCTTCCCGGTGCTGCCTCCAGATGAGTAGATCGCTAGCCGCCGCCGCCGTGGTCTTGCTGGCAGTGGCGCTGGTGGCCGCCGCCGCGTCGGAGGATTCGAAGCTGGTCGAGGAGGGGGATGTGGAGGCTGCTGCCTTCTCCAATGCGACCGGCACTGAGCTCGGCGGGAATGGGACCAGGCCGAAGGAGGACACGTTTGCTGATATGATCGATCGCGCGCTCGAGAAGGAATTCACGGAGAATGAGGATCATAATGAAGGTTTTGTTAGATCTCGTTTACTTAGCCTGGTGATATGTGTTTTGCTTAGGGTTAATATTCGGCTTTGGTTTTTCTAAATGAGAAATGAGAGATTAATTTGAAGCTAATGCAGTCTTATTAATAGTATACTAAAGTAAATGATTGGATTCTAGAGGTTTTATGAGATTTATGTGACATTTTAAACTGTTTTTTTCATTATTTTGGGGAAAGGTTTCTGTAGTTCGTTTGTTGGACTCAGCTACTATAGATTTTCATCTATTTATTGATCCAGTAAGAGTTATTGTTGAGCTAAAATTTTTGTTTATGTTTTACTATCTTAATCATTTTTTTCGAATCTAGCTAGCATTTTGTTTGTGTTCTACTGTAGACTAAGACAGCTCAACTGGTTGTTGTGAGTTTCATATGATTAATGTGATGGTGGATTCTTAGTTGATGATTTACCGCCTGAAATTAATTTGATTTAACATGACAGTGAACGATGCTGGTAGCTTCAACAACAGTGTGGCTGAGCAGCAGGTTTGTGCCTTGCAACTCCAGCTCTTTGAATAGCGTTTCTATTCATTTAAGCATAACTTGATTAACTCAGTAAAGAGAGTTATGGATTTAATTGCATATGGCAAATGACCCTGGACTTGGAGGGTTCAATTGGATTTTGCAACATGTTCAGGGGATTTGGAAATGCTTGTCATCAATGACTAAGAATTTAATAACAAGCGCAAGAGTAGGATTCCACAATAAGTGGGAAAAAGTAAATAGTAATCTCTTGTCTCAGTATGGTATGAAAGCTAAGTTACATCTCTTTTGGATAGTAGCTGTCTTCTTTATTGCCACATTTAGTTGTTCCAGAAACAGAAATGACTTAATGGTGTCTAGATCTGGGTTTAAGGTCTTATCATTTCACACACATTATGTTTATGGATAATGTAGCTGGGAGACCTTTGCTCAGCCTTGTATCAGTGTCATTGTCCTCAAAGACTAATATTTCTCGAATAGAGGTCCTTAGGTTAACTTAATATGCATATGATAGACTCAGGGGAAATGGAAGGCTAAAAGTGACTAGCGTTAGTTGAAGTTATCAGTATCCAAACTTTGGTTATTTTGTAATGAACCAAACTTTTAAATAAAATCACGATGAGTAAACACTGGCATGTTGACACGGTTTGAATTGCAAAGAATGTTGCTTTTGCTTTATTTCTGGCTTACTTTATCTCATTATCAGGCTGTTTTGGAAACAGTAGCTAGAGTCAAGCCAAAGAAAAATGAAACGAAAGAAGAAAAGTACGTATATGACCATTCTTGCACCATATTTTTCCTCCTAACATATTTGGTTTCCTTTTATTTATATGCATTATCCTCTTGTAATTATAGATCCTTTAAATTTAATCAAGTTTTCAATCTGGATAATGACAATGGAGCTGAAGAGACCCCTACATTAATCGATAGAAAGGTAAACAATGTTATTGCTCTTTTAGTTCCATAGTGACATTAATTTCTGAATCTTTCTCTAGTAGTGGTAGCATTGTTATCTCTAAGAGAGTTCAAAAGAAATAGGGTACACTTAAAAGAGATATACAGGCTGTTAAGTCAGACACAATCTAACCATGCTCCGTGTGAATGAACATTTTTTGTTTATTTTCAGGATAATGTATTTATCATATCAAATTTCAAGTCCAAATACCCTGTGCTGCAGCTAGACTTGAGGTATAGTAAGTTTTATAAGTCTTTCATATCTCATCCTTTTGGGTTCTAGATTATCTGATGCAATGGTCTTGTAGGCTCATATCAGACCTGGTTGTCGTCATTGTCTCTGCAACTTGCGGTGGAATTGCTTTTGCTTGTGCTGGACAACCGGTCTGATCTCGAACTTTGGATCCTTTGTTTATGCTCTCTCTGTTCAACACTTCAACTATAGTTCCTAATCCCATGGAACCCTTTGCAGGTGCTTACTGGATACTTATTAGCAGGATCGCTTGTTGGACCTGGAGGTCTAAATGTCATCAGTGAAATGGTGCAAGTATGTTACCATTCTAAACCAACTCTTGACAGTTAAATTTCATAGTTTGCAATATAGATGCCTTAGCAGGGATTCTAGAGTAGTTTTTTTATGGATCACCCATAAACTGCTCTGTTTCCTGTCATTCATAATTAGTTTATCCTGACTTATCATGTGATGATATTTTGAGATCGCTCATTTTCTTTCTGGGCTAACTTATCCATACAGGTTGAGACAGTGGCTCAGTTTGGTGTAATTTTCCTTCTGTTTGCTCTGGGCCTGGAGTTCTCCACAACGAAGGTAGGGTTAGCTGCTTTAAAATGACAGAGTACTAGTAGTTTTTGTCCCTTCGTATTTACATATGAAGCAATTAGCTGTTTTAAGCTAACGACACATTCAACATTACAGCTACGAGTTGTTCGTGCAGTTGCTATTCTTGGAGGGCTACTGCAAATTCTCTTTTTCATGTGTCTGTGTGGAGTTATAGCCTCGGTATGTTCATCAGATGGGTGTTAGTTGCTACTACTTTATTGCTTGCCAAAAGGTTGAAATGTATATCCACTAAGTTGATAATTGACTACATAGCAACATAGTGGCATGAGATAGTTCAGATCTTATCTTTGGAATCTATTGTCTTCAAAAATTCAGATCTTATCATTGAAAATTTGAAATCACTAATTTTCATGTCATTGTTTCCAGGCATGTGGTGGCAGAGCCTCTGAGGGTGTGTTTATTGGCGCTTTCCTGTCAATGTCATCTACAGCAGTGGTAAGCGCAGTGCACCCAGTCACTTGGTTGAGCATTGCTGAAAACATAATTTCTTTCTGTAAAGATATAAAATGCTATGGTGGGGATAACATCTTCAGCTCTCCTTGTCCATGTAGTTTCTTTCCTTATCCATGGGTTCCTTTATTAGGTATATAAGTTCCTGATGGAGAAGAATAGTACAAATGCTCTTCATGGTCAAGTGACTATTGGCACACTGATCTTACAGGTAAGATTACTACTGTTTCCTTTCTGCGTGGCTCTCTTACTAATGTCCCACAAATCTAATTTTTATAAAGCCTTTGTGTTTCCTTAATTACTCCAATCCTAAATAAGGATTATCATATGTCCTTGTTTGGCATAACAGTTGAAGGCTTCTATTCAACAGCTCTGATAATCTAATTACAGCTTCCTGTGCTCTCATGTTCTTGTCTGCAAGGGTTAATGTTTTTAAAATAAAATCTACTATTTTATTGTCAGGACTGTGCTGTGGGATTGCTATTTGCTATGCTTCCAGTACTTGGTGGAACTTCTGGTGTTATGCAGGGGGTAATTTCTATGACTAAATCGTAAGTTCAATCTTCTTCTTTCCTTGCACTGGATATTCTTGAAAGAGTCAGAGTAGCTAGCATGTCTAATTTAAAAGGACTATTAGTCAGCAATTAAAAAGTTAATTTTGGAAAAGGAATGGAAGTCTGAGTATTTCCGTTTGGTTAAATGAAAGAAAGAGCTATAGTATAATTTACAACAGGGAGAAAATATTCCCGTTTAAAGTTAGAGGATGTTTTCAAGCTTTCATAATAAGTTATATTAATAGTTAGATTAGCAGAAAATGATGTCTGCATATCTATTTAGAGGATATTTCTTATTTCCATGATTGTTCCTAAGAGTGTTTAAACGTCAGCTTACCAGACCTTGAAAACCATGCTAATAGAGCACTCTCTGAAGCTGGTCCTGATTGACCAATGTCATCCTGATACTTTGTTTATTTGAGCTGAATGCATTCTTCTTTTCGTTGGCTAAAAACTGCAATATCCATTAGCCAGGTTGGTAGTGTTGATTGCGTTCTTGGCAGCTCTAACAATATTGTCCCGGACATGTGTGCCTTGGTTCTTGAAACTCATGATAAGTTTGTCATCACAGGTAACTGAAATGTTCTACTGTATTGTTTCTTTGTGTTTTCTTTATTGAGTTGAGATGTTTTCATCCACCAAAACAAGTTGTGTAGCACGAATACATGCATGCAAGCTTCATCAATTGGTCAAAGTTACCATAACATACTTTATTACTTGTCTCATTTCGCAGACCAATGAACTTTATCAATTGGCATCAGTTGCATTTTGCCTTCTTGTTGCTTGGGTTAGTTTCCTTGGCGATTCTCTTTCTGTAGCTTTGTCCCTTATCCTGTCCTTGATCATTAGTTTGCCATGAAACCTCTAAGTTGACGGATCATATATACTTGTTATGTGTTCAGACTAGCGACAAGCTTGGTCTCAGTTTAGAATTGGGTTCATTTGCAGCGGGAGTAATGATAGCTACAACTGATCTTGGTCAGCACACCCTTGAGCAAGTAATATTGATTTTCGCACTTCTCGTATTAGTGGACAAAATTACTACATGCTCTGATGCTCATATCTGTTCTTACTATGTAGCTGAATATTCCCTTCACAAATGTTCATGCTTATGTGAATAAGAAGACCTTTTGTGATTGTTATATGCATCTACGTCATAATAACTGTTATCATTTGCTTGGCTACATTTGATTTGCTGATCTTTTTGGCCCAGGTTGAACCTATTCGCAATATGTTTGCTGCTCTTTTCTTGGCTAGCATTGGCATGCTCATCCACGTTCATTTTCTATGGAATCATGTTGATATCCTGCTGGCTTCGGTTATACTGGTCGTAATTGTGAAAACAATAGTAATTTCTGCTGTTGTCAAGGGATTTGGCTACAACAACAAAACTTCGCTTCTTGTAAGTTGCTTTCTTGTTTGTAAAAATTTGAATTTAATCCACATATACCACTCATTAACAAAAGTAACCTTGGTCCTTGAGCCATGTAGGTCGGCATGTCTTTGGCACAAATAGGGGAATTCGCTTTTGTGCTTCTTAGTCGTGCCTCAAATCTGCATCTCGTTGAGGTAAATATATAGTACTATGCAGTTTCCCTACTATGAGATGTTCTGGTCTTCCTTAGAAATTAGTACTACTGTATATTTATTTCTGTGTTTCTTCTTTTCTATTTATTAAAATCCAGGGGAAAGTGTACCTGCTGCTTCTTGGAACTACAGCACTCAGTCTGGTAATAATAATCTTCTGCTTAATCTCGTTCGTTTAGTATTGAGCATTATGGACGCTTACTTGAGATTGCAAGACGGCCAACGGCTTTAGTACGTATGCTAATAACTAATATGGGTTCTAG
The DNA here is from genome assembly GCF_029641045.1 of Salvia hispanica. Classification (NCBI taxonomy): domain Eukaryota; kingdom Viridiplantae; phylum Streptophyta; class Magnoliopsida; order Lamiales; family Lamiaceae; genus Salvia; species Salvia hispanica. The sequence continues at coordinate 2,767,582 of NC_142694.1, forward strand.
AGAGAAGAAGAAAACGTTAAAAGATTATTTTTATGTCCGCTGCTGCTAATATGCCTCTCAACCTATTCATAGATGGTTAATGGCGAATATCTTTCTGCAGGTAACTACTCCATTGCTTTTCAAACTCATACCAGCAGTCGTGCACCTCGGTATCTTGTTACGCTGGTTTTCTCCCGAAAGTCAAGTTGAGGTAATAATGAATTAATGATAGATCCTTCCCTTCCCTCATCTCCTTTTCTTCTTGCTTATGATGTCATACTTGGGCTTTATACAATATCATCTCCTTTCTGATTTTTTTCGGACCATGAAATTTGGCTCCAGCTCGGACTCAAAGGAGACGTTCTCCGGTCAGACAGTACTAAGCAGAGAATCGCCTTGATATCCAAGGATCTCTTGATACACGAGGGTTGACAAATTCATCCCAACCGTAACAATTCCACATTTTACCTCTAAAAGTCCAGTGGAGGACTCGCCACCCCCTCTGTGTTCTAACAGCATGCCCGTATGATGTGATATCTCGTATACATACATCTCTAACCAAAGTTGCAGAAGACAAAGCCATACGCGCCTCAGACACCAACCACAGGAAGTAATCTAACAGGTAGAGCCACTAACTATCCGATGTCGGAGGACTGTATAATGCTCCTCCTTTTCAGTGCTTCTCTCCCCATATTCTTCTTCTTCCATGTAATATAGTTTCAGCCTTTGCTATATTCAGACTTCATTTGTTCCTTTTTGGCCTCTTTTATTTTAATTTTTATTCTTGGCTAAGCACTTAACTGTAGAGAAAGCTTTTATATGTATCTGCATTGATTTGAACAGGGCATGCTGTACAAAAAAATGCTTGTCTAACAACGAAGTTGCTAGAGGAATTTTTTTATTTTATTTAATTTTATATGATTTTTAGTTTATTACTCATTTGTGTAATCAAATATGGATTTGGATATTGACATGTCTCAGCTTCTTTTGCAATTAACTACTGATAGAAAACTAGAGAAATAGAATCATAGGAAGAAGAACACATCTTCTCCCCTACTTTCTTTGAGGTTCTATGATATATTTAATCACTACTACTTTCGTCCTACAAGAGTATAAATTTTTTTTATTGGACATGGATTTTAATGTATAATTTGTAAAGTAAGAGAGAGATGGAAAGAAAAAGTAACTAAAATATCAACTTTTTTTTAGATTGTCTCACTCAAGAAGTCTATTTTCTATATTTAGAGATGAGTTTCTCTCCTCAATTCTCCATATTTGAAATATTCAAGTGTACATTTTTCTTTTTACTTACGCCACCTAACAACTTCTCATTAATTAATATGTCACCGAAGAATGTGGAAGGGATTAACTTGTTTAGCAAACAAGCTAAACATAGGTCACATCTCACCACAGTCTGCCTCTATCGTCGACTAAAAGTGATCGTGTTTATGAATAAAACCAAACGAGTCGCTTAGAATACGAAAAGATCCACGCACAAAGTGCTGAGACCTAGTCACTGAGATTGAGTGGCCCCTTCAATTTTGGCATATTAAAAGTAAATGTCGTTTATTAATGAATTGGCTAGCTCTTGTAATTTCATTGGTGTTTTCCTTGAATTTAGATCCCATCTAGGCTAAAAAATATTTCAAAATAAAAAGTGATTCCATAAATCTTCAAGTGATTCCAATTTCGTGTTCAATAGAATAATTCAGAGTGCAGATTTGACCTTTAAACCACTATTCAATTATGCTCCTAATAAATTATTATAGTACGTAATATCATAAAATGACACTAGCCAATTAAATTAGTTGGACCTACCACTTATCTCCATATTAATAACTATGTACTACATCTTTGAATCTTGATGATGTTCACTGCCCATCTCTAAATTATTACTTACAACTTGTAGTATATTTTGGAATATAATTGAGGGGTTGATGCTAATGATGAGGAATATAATGGTCACGCCCTTATTTAATTACTATTCCACATTGACATTCTTTTTGCATTTTTTTAACTAAGCGTCCTTTCTTCAAATGTACTATAATGAACTGTGAGTCAGATTCGATTTTTAAAATATTTAATGGATTTAAACGAATTGGTATTTAAATACCCACTATCAATTTTGTACTTGGTGAAAGATATATTGACTAGATACAAACAAAAAGATGTTATTCGGTTCAAAAATATCATTTACTATAGTTATATCTAGATGGCCATATTTGTTAGCGTGAGATAACATAGAATAATTTAAAATTGTGAGATTGAATTTTGATATAATTTTATGATTTATTTTTTTCCAAAGTATAATATGTTGGGTTTATTTGGCGTATGTGGGCTTGTTAATAAACTATATAGGGTGGATTCGGACAAATTCATTACAAACGTTTTTCATTTTCCCACTAAGTCATAGTATACGTCACATATAGTAGTAGTAATAGTTAAATTTCGATTTCATTAAAATAATCTAACTATAGCATAAAATTTAAAAAGAAAATACTACTACTATCACCTTTGTTAGATCGCGACAAATTGGATACCTAGTGTGAGAATTCACACCTCTACATAGGTATTTTGTCAGTGCACAAACTTTCATAAAAATTACTCTTTCATTACTTCAAGAGTAAGTCTACCTTCTCTCATGGAATATATTTTTACTATTATAATTATTTTAATTATTTATTTCCCCCTTCTCTATACTATTCTGTATAGGTGGAAATATTGATAGGGAGGGTTCTGGAAGTAGTTTTATTATTTAATTAATTCATAATTACTGTCTCCTTTTGTTATTACAAAACTTTAGGTGTAATGAGTAGACACTAGCTGTTTGATTGGTCGAACTAGCTACATCAAGATGTTAGTAGTATTATTTAATTAATGATTCCATCAGCCCTAATATCAAAGTTTGTCTTTTTGTCTTCAATACTTTAATCTATATATCATTCACATAGAAAAAAAATACCATGAATATATCGAATAAACACAAATCTTCTCCTTTGACTCAAGAGAAATGAATAAAAATACGATAACAAGCCAAATTAATGTTCCACAATTTCAGGTCAAATTTCAATCTCCATAAAATTCAATGGCATCTCACATGCATAATTGACTATTTATAGTAACTACTAATGAGTATATTCTGCTGAATTCAAGGACATGATCCTATTCAAAGCTTAAAATTAAGATCAAATTATACTATAATCAAGGATAGAACTATACTTGATATCTTCCCTATTTAATTTTACTTAATTTTCGTAAATTAATGATAAATTGGTTATATACATATGTATTAAAAGTGGGAGCCATGTGTGGAATCCAGTAAAGTGGAGTAAATCAGTTTGATAATTTTCTCACATGATTTATAAAATAGTGTCAACCCATTTCAACGACGGTGACTAAACCCCTTCAAAAAAAAAAAAAATCAATTTCCAATTTTATTCTATTTTTAAGATTCTTGTTGCAACATTATCACCATTTAGTCATTTTCCTTAATTGGAATATGGTCCCTCCATGATTTCATTGTTATTTTTTTATATACTTTTAGCATGTATTATGGTTTTTTGTCGCGACATGGAGTGATGGAGCTACTAATTGGGTTTGAAGACATCATACCCTTGGTTAGAGCATCTCCACCGGCGGACGTCCGGTCGAACTTCCGCGACGGGCGACCGGGACGTCCGCCATTGGAACAAAATAAGTCGGACATGGACGTCCCGTGAGGACATCGGACGTCCTCGGATATCCTGGCGATGGGCGGTCGGATCCGCCGCAGACGTCGGAGTTTAATTTAATTTTATTTTATATTTTTTAAAAAAACTCTATATATACCGGCGACGGGGCAACGCGGAGGAATCAGAGTGAGCTGAGACTAGCTTTGGGTTGCTTTTTTTTAATGACTATGTATTTTTTTTTTTATGTTAAGTTTTTTTTTAATGAAGCGTTCGCAATTTCTCTGTATTTCGTGTCGAAATTTTAATTCCGTAATGTAATTAAATAATTGTGATTTTTTTTATTGCGGGAAGTCCGCGTGAGAAGGGCGATGGGAAGGGTGGATTGTGCATGGGAAGTCCTAGTGATGTGGCAATGGAATGAGAAGTTCTAATGATGTGGCAGGAGATGTTTTTGGGAAGTCTCAGTGGATGTCCGTGGGATACATCCGCCCACTGGATATGCTCTTAGAATTGTCTAATGTCAAACTAATATTGATGAAATGAAATAGTACTCACTAGGTGCTCAGTAATTAGCTAGCAATCGTAATATTAGGAAAAATTATGCTCATTAGATGTTGTTTTTTATAGTGTGTTATCTTCTTATCACTCTGAAATAATTTAAAATTCGCATAGCACTCGCAAAACAGACTCGCAAATTTACATAGTACTTGCAAAGTTATAGTAGTAACTCAGAATTGGAACGATGTTTTTTTCATTTTTAGCGTCATCATTGTATGCTAAAATTGCATAAACTACTTTAGTCAATTAGTTGTGTAGAAGTATCCAAACTCTACCTTATCCTAATTTGCCATTCTTTTGATCAAATGTAAAGAAATTGCTTTCATGAAAAGAATGAAAGAATAATTCTTGAATAAAGTGTCAAAATATATTAAAAAGTTGATCATTACTCCGAGCAACTTGCAAAAATATCACATATACATATAAAATAATTAATCCACAGCTATTTTCTCCAATGAATCTATACATATATAAAAGGCGAGTTTTGGCCTTAATTTGAATATTTATAAAATTTGGGTATGAATTTTAATATTTATAAATTTAAGGTACTAAGATTTGAAATATTTATGAATACAATGCGGTGTAGAATGAGAATGGACGCCTACTAGGAAAAATAAAAATAAAGGCAAATATTAATGAGAATTTATTTGACGTAAATTATGTAATCATTGATTCCATGTCGTTAAATTTAAAACAGTTTTCCATTCACAGCCATTTTATTCCACTAATTAAATGAGAGTGTTAGTAGGCAGCCATTTTTTACTAATTGGTCGACCATTTTATGTATTTTTATTAATTTAGACTAATTAAATTTGATATTCAATTTTGGAAAGATTCCAAAGCCAATTAACGTTTTATTTGAAACGCTCTTGGCTAATTAATGAAAACCGTTGCACCATTTAACATCATTACTAATAGAGAATTAATGTATACAATTTAAATCCGCAGATATAACCTCTATAAATACCAATGAAAAAATCCAACCAAACAAACAAGACACGAACGCCACCAAGTTTTGTTTTGAAATTGGCGAGTATTTTCTAGAATTTAAGAAACTTCCTACGGCCATGAGATAGTAGTATGAAGTATTTGTATTCATCTATTTACCTTATTATTTTTTTTTTTATGTTTTGCTAATGTTGTAATTTTGCCAGAAGAAAAATGACGTTATAGAATTCATCTACCTCAATGATCTACAATCTAACATAACTTAACTTCATCAGTTATCAAAGTTCGGTGTATGTGTTTTTGTAAAGACCAAACCTGGACAACAAATCAAATGTTGTGAGCTTGAAATGTGTTTCCCATGATTTTATGGCATGTGTTTTAGCATTTTTATCTTATTAGTATATTCTTTAACTATTTATCTAAAATCATTAATTAATATTTTTTTTATCTTGCAGAGCCTTATGATTCAAGGAACATTTTCCAAATTCATTACAAAATTAGTTTCGTGCTCAAATTATGAAGGAGAAATTCTTTCTATTTGCTATTTGGACGGTTGAGATTTGTTATTGGGTTTTTGTTGAGCATTAGGATTCAAGGAACATTTCCCAAAATCATTACAAATTAGTTTCTTGATCAAATTATGGAAGGAGCAATTCTTTCTATTTGTTATTTGGAGGGTTGAGATTTGTTGTTGGGGTTTTGCTAGGGTGGTTTTTTTTTTTCTTCTTCTTTCTATTATTGTCTTTTTCTCTTTTTATTTTACTTTAAAAATAATGGGAATTGGAGCAAAAATTATAGTAAAAGAATTTCTATTTCTATCCAAAATTTTATAATTGAATTTTTTACCTTTTGATATCTTATTCAGGCAAATTATCAACAGGGGACTAAAAATATACAAATAGCAAACATTTGGTGTTGGGTGTTAATTAACTTCATCATATATGTATTAAATATAAACAGATAAAATTTGGAATATCAAAATAGGTAAATTATTGATTCTATCGCTTTCATTTTATCATTTTATTTGAAAATTACTCATCATATTATGATCATCAAAAATGTTTTACTCAATCTGTTGTGAATTAAAAATGTTGTGCTACAATTTTGAATATCTTTTTTTTTTGGTAGAACTTAAAAAATGACGGGATATAATTATGCATGGAGATAAAGCCGAGACAATTTTTTACAAATATAACATGATATGATAATTTTGAATAAAATGTTGAAATGATAGTGCACATACTCAAATGTTGAAATGATAGTGCACATACTCAAATGATAATTTAATGAATCCAACCAAGCATTAAAACACTTCTTTATTTATGTATTGTTAAAAGTGAGGAACTATAGTATCAGTATCAAAATGTATTGTTAAAAGTGAGGAGTTCAGGGGTTAGACCGTTGCAACAACTATCTCAATAAACCAACGATGGATTTGCTAACGTTCGAGGTGATAAGTAATATTGAATTGTCATAACTAATTGGTGAATTTTATTAAATTTGTTTTGAACCACTCAAACTATATTATTAAATCATATTTATATTTAGTACCAACAAATTTATATATTTAAAATATAGATTTTTTTAATAATAAATATATTAAATAAATTGAAACATGTAATTTAAGATATTTTAACTTTGAGCCACAACATATATAGAGGTTGAATTAGCATTTGTTTTTTATGCAACTATTAGTTTCTAAACTTATTTGATTATATGAGTTTTTATTAGTTTAATAAATTATTAATATAATTTATGAGTTTAGAACTTGATATAATTATATTATTTCTCATTTCATAAAAGTATATCCACATTTTTTAAATAGTGCAGGTAGAAAATTGATTTAGTCGTTTGAATATTTATAAATTTTAGGCTAGATTTTAAATATTTATTAGTTATGAATCTTTTCAATATTTGTAAATAATAATTGTGTATATAATTGATATTAACATTTTTAGTTATAAGTAACGGTCATTTGATTTGACTAAATTTACTAACTCAGATATATAAATTTTTAAAAAAGTGTTATTGATACTTTTCGTTCTTTATAATCTTATTGTTATAGTACATACTTATTTTTTAAAATTGTAGTTATATGTGCGCTTTTTATTTGTTTGTAGTTCATCATTTTATTTTTTTGCGAGACAATGTTGTTGTTCCCTAATATTTTATTAGCTTTTTATACTCTAGATATATAAGTCTAATAAAATAATATTGTCACTTATGTAATGGTATTTTCTCCTAAATATCTTTAATTGCAATGATATTGTCACTTATTTTATTTTATTTATTCATAGTATTTTTTTTCCAAGTCGCGCATAGCGCGTGGGTTAACACTAGTATAGTATAACACACCACTCTTTTATTATAGTAGTACAAATCTATCTAATTTATTGTCTCAAATTCTCTCTTTTGTGGAAGAAATTGATCTTAAGTGAAACCTAGACAAATTCCTTGTCTTTTTGAAGTAAAAATTTATATGAACACATTTCTACGTAGTATATCAAATTAGTCAAATTAGTCGTCGTAATTATAAAAAATATCACCTTTCTTTGTTTTTTTTCTCTATTTATACGGTTATAATTTATGGATAGTGATAAAATATAAACTTATATATTGTACAAACTCGAAACTCCTCAACACAGCTTCAACACAGTGTAAAATTTCAAGATTTTAATGTCAACACAGTATCAACACAGCATCAATCATTAACCACCGTTGAAATTCTATTGACATTTTTCTGTTGATGCTTTTTTGTGATATGTTGACATTTTTTAATGATCCAAATCATAATTTTAAATTTATACAATATTTAGAATTTTCATTTGATCACATTCCTATAATTTATTGTATATTATCATATTCGGACTACTAAATGCTTACACTTCTTTAATTTTGCAAAAACTAAGATAGCCCCCCACACACACGTGAAGACAATATTATTGCATGATATAATCTCTTGATTGGTGATAATATAATTGATGAATATAGGTAGCATACTCTAAGTTGAGCTGACAGTACATACAATAGGATTGTGTATATGGTGTATAAAATAATATGAATTGTAGAGTTGACATAGATTATGTGTCTCTGTGTAAACATATATTAATGCTTTCCAGTTATAGTCATGAAATACAAGATGCACCCGCTGTATTTTCCACATTTAATATATAGATATTCCTTTCTTGGAAAATTGACAACTGACAATATATTTTTATTTCACAAACCCCAAGGGCAAATCTGTCTTTACATTTTATGTCTCCCCTCTTCAACAATCAAAACCCTAAACACACTCCAAATCCCAATTCCCCTTCCCTAAATTTCCATAAATTCTTTGCTAATCCTACAACTTTAAAATCAGTCGAAAACATTAAAATTTTAATTTATTCACATTTATCCCATCACAAAAAAAATTAGAGAAATTGTAACCAAAAAACATCAAGCTAGTGAATTAATCGATGTCATCTATTCATATCAAAATATTTTAGTCGTAAAATATCAATATATTACACATAGCTGAAACGCATTTTATCAGTCGCAAAATAATTCAGAATACATCTGGCCTATATGCGAAGGTCACTTAATGTTTATCCAAAGTCAAACCAGAATTTCTTTATTCAAATTTCAAACTTCTAATGCCTATTTTCATCATTTTCTTTGAATAAAAATATCCCAAATTGGATGGAAAACCCTAATTTCAATAAAATTAAATCAAAATCCCCGCATTTTCCACCTCATCATCACCCTTCTCTTTTTTTATCACACTCTCAAATCAAGATTTCGTCAACCCCAATTCTCTCTCTCTCTCTCTCTCTCTCTCTCAATTTCAATTTCAATTTTTTCAATTTCAATCTCAAAATCCCTCTCACTTTCTCTCTCTAGCTCCATCCATGGACGACCACGGCGCGATTCCGCAGGGGCTGACCGCGGACGAATTCGCGCAGCTGGAAAGCGTGATCCGCACCTACCACACGTTCGACGCATTGCCCAACACATGCACGTCGCTGATCACGCAGCGGATCGACGCGCCGGCGGAGGCGGTGTGGCCGCTCGTCCGCCAATTCGACAATCCGCAGCGCTACAAGCACTTCATCAAGAGCTGCCGCCTCACCGGCGACGGCGGCGTCGGCAGCATCCGCGAGGTCACCGTCGTCTCCGGCCTCCCCGCCTCCACCTCCACCGAGCGCCTCGAGATCCTCGACGACGACCGCCACATCATCAGCTTCCGCGTCGTCGGCGGCGAGCACCGCCTCAACAACTACCGATCCGTCACCTCCGTCAACGAATTCAATCGCGACGGCAAAACCTACACGATCGTCATCGAATCGTACATCGTCGACATACCGGAGGGCAACACCGGCGAGGACACGAAGATGTTCACCGACACGGTGGTGAAACTCAATCTGCAGAAGCTAGGCGTCGTGGCGATCGCGTCGATGCACGGCGGCGGCGACTGATTCCGATTCAATTTGGGGGTAAGGAATAATGGTGGTGGTTGGATTGGATTGGAATGGATGCGCATTTGTTTTTTTCTTTTTTTTAAAAAAAATAATTAAGTTAAATGTAATATTTGAATATTTAATTTGGGGGTATTTGATTAATTAGTGGCTAGAATTGAAAAACGAAATGGTTTTTCTTGGTTTGTCTCATGCAAGTTGGAAGGAATTATTTTTAAATTTTCTATAGTTGCTTCAATAGTTGGAGTGGATTTGTTTGTTGCGTTAGTTTTTTTTCCTTTCCAATTGTTGACATTTTTAAATTCAATAAATGATTGGCTCATCATCTAAATTGGACTTACTATTTATATGCTCTCTTAGTTAGAGAGAGATAGAAATATTAATTGGCAATTAGATAATGCTCAATGTCACCTTGAATTATAGTCTACACACATTCTATTCTTAGTGTGTGTTCAAACTTTGCAACGTTATGTTACGCTTCAAATTTCATTTGGGTATTTTTCTTTGTTTATTTTTAGCTCATATTTTGTGAATCTTGAAATGATCAATTAGGGTGGTGGCTCCATTTTTGGGCATTAATTAGATGGACATATTATATATATCTAACCAAATAATGCTGTCTGCGTTGGCTTTATTTTTCATATCTATAGCAATCGTACGAGAAACCCATGAAGTAAAGAAAAAGATTCATACATTATCTTGACACATATATAAATGTCACGTAGATATATATGTCCAAATTTTTAAATCTCCTTATCATTATAAGAAGTTGTTCCTTTATCCATGAATTCATTACCTTCCAAAGATAAGTGTGACCAAGAACCACATTTTGTGTGTGTGTGTGTGAGAGAGAGAGAGAGAGGTTTTGTTAATTGTAATGGCAAGTAGGTGGGCAAGTTGCATAAAAGCAATTATGGTTGTGGCTGCAAAAAATATGTCAACCCCATAATTCAATGGGATGGACAACTTTTGTATCTTGAGAAACTTGTGAAATTTTTTCTACCTTTGGAGACATGTGATATAACACCTGTAATATATGTACCCTTATCTTGGATGGTGTTGAATATAACATCTTCAATATATAGTGATGTTAAGAGGATATACTCCCTCCGTCTAATATAATTTGTCACTATTTGACTGATACTGATTTTAAGAAATGTAATAGAAAATGGGTTGAAAAAGTTAGTGGCATGTAGGTCATACTTCTATATATTAGTTTTATAATAAAATGTGAGTGATAATAAGTTAGTGGAATATGTGGTCCAATACAACAAATGGTAAAAATGAAAGTTGACAAATTTTTAGGGACGGTCGAAAATAGAAATAAGTAACAAATTTTTAGGGATGGAGGGAGTAATTAATATCTAAATTGAGAGTAGATAAATCTGCCGGATTCAGTGACTCCTAATAAATGAGGTGAATTATGTAGCACTGGCCACTGATGATGGTCAAAATTATTTGATGAAAGATTAATTAATGAAATATGTGGTCAAAGATGATTTAGGGCATATACCAATTAATTCATATAAGATCCACTATCTTAAAGTTGTTTCTATTTTCCCTTATAATATTTGCTTTGCTGTTCATTCTTAGGAACCTCTTACTGATTTATTTAATTTTAATAATAATTAGTTTTTTGTTAAATTTTTCAAAGGACATAAAACCAATTCTGTGTTATAATCAAAGCTAATATCAATATTCATAGTACTGATGAGCCCATTAAATCAAGTCCGGCCCATTGAAAATATATATTGGGTCCAATATTTTTGGGCCATTTGAGTATGAGACTACGTTTTGGGCCTTATTTTTTATCAATCCACGATATTTAACTTTAACTTAATTTGTACTGATTAGTATTTCTTGGACTCCAAAAAAGCACTATTTTAAATTAATAAACTAACAATATTATCGATGCAATAAGAAAATTTTGTATTGTGTGTATGAAGTAGTCAAGTTTCATAAAATTAGCTATTTTTTCGTTCGCAAAAGTCTTTGTAATGAGATCATACTATTAGGTATAGTACATGTCACTTGTAGTCGGAAGAGGGAAATTTTTTATAAAAGGAAATTTTCAATTTGTTAATGTGTTTGTATAATCTGGTATTTGAGGACCTGATGAGTTGCATATATCTCACTTGAAAAAAGCAACAATTTTCTTATATAAAAAAAATATATCAATGAATTTATTTGGAAAATAATTTTCAAAGATGTTTGGTGAAATTGGGCATTAATAATTGCAACAGGGCATTTATATTTTCCTGTGTGTGATCTTTGACGAATTTAATGTGGGCCAATATTGTAGCATATGTTACTACTACTATTTGGTAATGTCGTGTGCACAATTGGAAAATTTTAGTCCATAAACTTTCGAAATTTTAGCCTAATCCACTACTTCAACTATTTTCTTTTGTGGGATTTGAGGGTAATAAACAAAAAATCAAACAAAAATCTTGATTAATATCTTGTTCAATTATAAGGATAATAGTATGCCTAAGGCCGTAAATTATTGGAATAAGACAATTAACGTTGAACATTGCAGGTTTCTTCGTTTTATGAATTACTCCCTTCGTCCCGACTAAGATGACACATTGCTTAGCCGGCACGGGATTTTAGGAGTTATTGATTAAATTGTTTAATTTGAGAGAGAGAAGGTGGGTGTGAGTATTAAAGTAGAGAGATAAAGAAAAGTGGATATTTTAATAAGAGTGAGAAAAAGTGGTTGAGTGTAATAATTGGAGAGAGAAAGTTACATAAAAAAAGGAAATATGTCATTTTAGTTGGGACAAACTAAAAAAGAAAACATGTCATCTTGAGCGGGACGGAGAGAATAGTATTTTTCCTTCAATTTATCGTTAAAATGTCATGCTCCAACAATGAATACCTAACTTTAGACCACTACTATTTCGGAATTAAATTAAAAATAGTTCGAAAATATCTAAATTATGGAGTACTAGTAAGCTAGAAAAAGTTGAAATAATCACATACTAGTATTATTTGATAAAATTATTCAACTCATCTTCACAAATATACTCAATGCATACATCTTGTCATTCAAGTACAACTCTCTCTCCTCAATTCTGCAGTCTGAAACTCGTAGCCCAAAAACCGTACAAAAAAACGAACACAAGCAGCAGCAGCAAAAATCAATTTAAACAGAGGAGTAGTAATTGCATATTGGCATGCATTGTTGTATAATAAATCCTCCTAAGATTTTCCCTAATATTGCTTGCATCATCATTGCACATGTCCAAACACTCCTCATTTCTCTCTCCTCTCTCCTAGACTCAATGCTACAATAGTATCTATCGCTTCCTCATATTATTAATAATGGTTGTCCATTTACCCAATTCATTAGTCAATAGTATCATCACATGAAAAATAATTGTGCAAGCGCGTCTAGAGTCTTTGTTCTAGTGGCAAGAAGCTTAGAATTATTGTATAAGGTGCTGAGTTTGAACTTTTTTAATATCAGTTGTAATTTTCTCCTCTTCATATAGGAGTTAATTTTATTTTTTTTAAAGTATCATCACATGAAAATTTTAGTTCTCCGAACTTTTAGACAAAGATCATCGTTTTACCAATTGAACTGCATTTCATTGTCAATAGTATCATTAGAGTGACCACAATGGTGGCCCTCTTGGGCATGCCCAACAAACTTGGCCCTGCCCATGAATTGTTGGCCACTACAATGGTGGCCCGGAGAGCCACCATTTTTTGTTATATTTCAACAATTAAAATGATTTTCATACATTTTTGTTATATTTTAATATTACTAGAATAAAAATTATATGCCTACAGTAATTAAAAAATGCATACTTTTAAAAAAAATGCATACTTTAAAAATTACTAAAAAAAATTGAAACCAAATTTATAAATCAATTTTCGAAATTAGGGTTTAGAATGGAAATGATAAAAAAAAAATGGGAGGAAGTAATATTTATAAATCAATTTTTGAAATTTAAAAAAAAAATCGGAAAGGGCAGGGCCGCGGTTCTCGGCCCGTGCAGTGGCGCGCCGCGGCAGGCGCCCAAGAGCCTCGGCCTGGCCGAGAGCTCGGCTCTCTCTCATCCACCCCCCTGGACCTCGTCCACCCTGCGCCTCGGTAGTCGGGGGCCACGCCTTGGCCAACTCCGGGCCAAGGGCCGCGGCCCTCCCACTGTGGACACTCTTAGTCTTCCTCCCTATTTGCTTTACGGCTTAACCTAACTAGTTACATTTGGGCATCAAAAAGGTTATTTTTTTTTTTTTTCATTTTATCCATTTCAATTTAGTGTACTAAATTCCTCATCTTTTCACACACAAAGAGAGAGAGAGGAGTGTGTGTTGATGTAATATTTTCTATTGCGATATAAAATGACGTCGTTTAATCGTCAATGTCAATATATTGATACCCGCCTCCATCATTATTCATTTATGTCACCAAAATTGTGATGTGTGCACCAACTTAACAATACATTGGTTAAAAAGAATCAACAATTCCAAATTTTTGAAATATCATGATACCGTTATTAAAAAGAGGGAACATCTTTTTTGGTCCACGAACTTTGCCAAAGTATCATTTTAAGTCCGTAAACTTTGAAAATATCATTTCAGGTCCATCAACTATGAGTTAATATCATTTAAAGTACTTTTTTACTATTTCTAAGTTTTTTTGGACAAAAATACCCTTGATACCTTAAAGGGTATATATTTTTAATAAACTTATCATATACTCATATTTTTTATAAATACCTTTACAATATATTTTTGACGAATTTTCTAAGAGCACTCCCAATGGAGTTCCCTAAAAACTCCCTTATTTCTCCCTAACTCCTGCCACATCAGCGCCACATCAGCACCAAAATTTATCCCCAGTTTTTAGCCAAGTGCTACATTGGTTTCTCCCTTATTTCTCCCTTATTTCTCCCTAACTCAACATTTCATTTTTACATCATTATTTTTTATATTATTTAATTTTCCCTACAAATGTATTTAATAAATAGACTAATAATGAACAATTCATCGTTGTATTAATCATTGGAAAATATAATACAACGAGAAAAAAAAAACTACAAATAAAAAACGCAAATAAACAAAGATTTAAAAAAAAAAAATCTAAGACGGAGGGGCCGGAGGGGCGTCGGGATCGAGCCCCAGCGTACTCTGCAGGTGTTGGATGCATTTCCAGAGGGCCGCCTTTTCTTCAGGGGTCCCGCCGCCGGTGAAGTACAGCGTGTACATCTGGGTCAGATTGGCGACATTGCTCGAATAAGTGGCTTTTTCTAAGTCGATGACGGATTCCGACGCGACTTCCGACGTTGCGCCCTTCCCCTTCCGCCTCCCCTTCGCCTTCTTCACTCCCTCCGGGCGCTCGTGCGGACCATCCCCACTCAAGTCGATGTGGGCCGCGCTCCCCTCGCTCTCCGAAACGCTAAGTCGCGAGCGCACCGATTTCCCGTGCAGCGCGTCGTGCATTCCCGTCCGGAATTTGGGGAGATCCTTCAGCTTATCGTAGATGTTCCAATACTTGAAGCCCTTCGTCGACAAGTACTGGCTACTATACATCCGGATGGCCTCATCTCGGACCATGTGCTCGTTCTGGCCACTCGTCATGTGAGTCATCAAGTTAGAATAAATACCGTTGAAGTGCCCGCAGTCCCTCATGAGGCGCTCCCAATGCCGACGGATCGCCTCGCTGCCATGGTCCTTCATTGAGGCAGTCTTGTGGCTCCTGTACTTCGCGGCAATCCGCTCCCAGAATATGATCTCAGTCTGGTAGTTGCTGCGCTCCGCGTCCTGTGACGTGTCCGCCCAGCAGTCGGCTATCAGCTCGGACTCTTGCAGAGTGTAAGTAGTCCTTACCCGCTTCGGCCTCTCATCGGAACCCGTATCAGTCGCAGCCGACGACGCCGGCGCCTTCCCCCTCCCGCTCCTAGAAGGCGGCTCGGTGGGCGTTTCTTCCACCTCGAAGTCCTCCGCGCTCAGTGTCGCGGCCTGAGATTCTTGGTCGCCTGGGGTTGATCCGGGGGTGTCGAACTGGGGCCGATACACATCGTCGGCTGGAAAGGGCATTCTGCCGGCAGAGTTGAAGTACGGAGAAAGTCTCCGCGCCGGAGGAGTCTGCAAAGGAGACGGACCCCCGTATGGAAGTTGGCCGGGAGGAGAACCCATCGCCAACAACGACTGCATCCACTGCTCGTTTGCTTCATCCGTGTTGGGAATTTGTGAACTCGACTCTTTCCCCTTACCCTTATCCTTACCCGATCGGGAACTTTTCTTCCAAAAGCTCATAATTTTGATGAAAATTGAAGATTGGGAGAAGAGATTGAAAATGGAGAGAATGAAGATTGTGGGTGATGAATGGAGGAAGTGGAGGAAATATTTATAGGGGTGGAATGTAAAATAGCCGTTGGGTTCAAAAAAAAAAAAAAAAAATTTTAATTATCGCCGATTATCGCCGAGCGTCGCCACAGTGGCCGGCGATCGCTCGGCGATAATCCGGCGTTAGAACGCCACTCGGCGAAGCAACGGCAACATTATCGCCGAATTATCGCCGACTTCGCCACAATGGCCGGCGATAATTCGGCGATAACCGGCGATTTATCGCCGAGAATTCGCCACCTCCATTGGGAATGCTCTAAATATAATTTGACCTTCAATATTATCACTTATTAATTAAGTGACATGCAAGAAAAGATCCTTATTAAATTTTTTATTATTAAAGAAAAGTTTTTTATTCAATTTTAAAATTCTTTAATATAAAAATTGAAGAAGTAATTTTACTTGTCACATAATTAAGTGATAATATTGAAGGTCAAATTATATTTAGAAAATTCGTCAAAAATATATTGTAAAGATATTTATAAAAAATATGAGTATATGATAAGTTTATTAAAAATATATATCATTTAAGGTATCGAGGGTATTTTCGTCCAGAAAAACTTAGAAATAGTAAAAAAGTACTTCAAATGATATCAACCCATAGTTGATGGACCTGAAATGATATTTTCAAAGTTCACGGACCTAAAATGATACTTTAGCAAAGTTCGTGGACTAAAAAAGATGTTCCCTCTATTAAAAATTAAAAATTGAAATCACCCTGTACCATAACTTGACAAAAATGTACAATTAACCCAATAATAGTAGAGATAAATAGGTCCATTTATTGTCATGTAATCCACCCTACTACTAACCTCTCCCTCTCTATCTCAAACAGGCCATTATTTAGCTTGCTTTTGATGAAGCCTTTATATTGCCATGCACTTTTAAAAATTCAGTCCCAAATCAAACAAACCATTGGTTAATAACTCCCTCTCTCTCAATCTAAGTACGAATCTATCTATTTTGTGTTAAAAGAAGAGTTCTTTTAAGAAAGAGAGGAGATCTGTTGTGAACGATTCTTGATTTCTTTCTGACCCAATCTCTGCAATCCCTCAGTTTCTTGGGCTTTGCAATTTTTCTTGGATGAAAAGAAATCCCACTTTTCTTTTTTTCTCAGAAAAAATAAATAAACTAAAAAACAGCTCACTTTTGCAGTTGGTTTTTGGCCTTTTATTCCTTGTTGTCTTGTTTTTACAGAATGGTGGTGGGGTTTTAGTAAGAAATTCTTGCAAGAATTAGTAGAATTTTTAGAGAGAGAGAAATAGTGTTTTTGTTGGTTTTTCTGATTATTATAAACTGTTCAGGAAGAAAGGGTAACCAATGATTTCCTACATATGGTTGTTGTGATCAGTAAAGATCAAACCTTTACTTTATTTTAGGCTGTTTATCATTTGCTTCCCTCTAAAAGTAATTTTTAGTTTCTTGCATTATTGTTTTTTGCTTGCAATCAATCAATCCACTGAAGGGGAAACTGCATTTCACCTGAGATCTTTTCTTCATTGCAAAACACTACTTGTTTGAGGATAATAAGGTTTGTGTGTTTATTACTCCATTTTCCTATTTTTATTAAATCTGTCTTTGCTTTTTAGTTAAATAGTTCTACTTTTATGACACTCATTTAAGACTATGAGGATCTCTTTCACAATAAAGTTCAAGTTTTTTTCTAAATGGTGATGTTTTGTAAGAATTTTTTTAATATGATTGAGCAAAACAAATGAAAAACTTGCTCTTTTTTTGTGTTTTGTTTTAGTGTGGCTCTGGTTTTATGATACTCAATTACTCATATAAAGATTTTTCCAACTCTATGATCCTATCTCTTTCACAAGAAATTTTAAGTTTTTTATTGTGTTTAGATGATGATGTTTTGTAAAAAAAATTCATGTATACATATATATAATTGAGCAACACAATGAAAAACTTGGTCTATTTTGTGTAGTGTTTGCATATTTATATACTTGAGTGACATATATCTAACTCTTGCAAGTGAGAATGAAATGAAATATGAGACTCCTCATTAATGTACCGTGTTTTTGCATCTTTCAGGGTTAAGGGTTGGGTTTCAATATGCAATCTAACGCTGCAACGGGGCCACATGGACCCATTGCAGACGGGAGCTCGTTGGCCTCGGGCATGATCTCCCTTAGTTACACGGATTTAGTGGACCGGCATATTCAAAACCATATCATGGCGGGAATTCCCCTGCCCCCGGTCTTTGGGGAGGAACCGATCGCATTAGGCCGCGGCCAAATGGTGGCGAGCGGTCACGTTGGAGACGAGTTTTGGACTCCCGGGAAGTACATTGAGGGGATCAGTAGTAGCAATCCCAGTGCTTGTGTGAACTCGATGTTTGAGCCCGGATTTGGAGGCCTTCCGTATGATGCTAGCACGAGATGGGGCTTCAATGGAGGCGTGGATAGCCCCGAGCTTCAAGAAAGCTCGGTCATGATGAACGAGTGGATGCTGAAGGAGCACGAGAGGTTGAGCACGATGGACCCCAACAAGGAGCTGTCGTTGAGCATTGCTACACGTCGTGTAGGAGGGGGTTCTGAGCTAAGCTCATCGGGCGTGAGCAGCTACACGTCGTTGGACAGGAGGCGCGTTGGATCAGACAACGCGTCGTGCAGCAGCAGCAGCAGCCTCGCGTTGAACGGATCCAGTTTCTTCCTGGCACTGCAGGAGATACTTGCTGAGTTCGCCTGCTACGCCCTCGAGAACAGCCAGGGAGCGACGTTCCCTGGCTGCTCGGGTGGGCTTGAGACGGAGCTCTCCGTCTCAAGCAGTACCAACAGCAACAACGAGTCCAAGAAAAAGCATCTCATGTCATTACTACAACTGGTAAAAAAAAACTAAATTCCATAATCAATCCATTAATTCTTGATTCTTACCATTTTACACATAGGTGGACAATCAATACAGCCAATGCCTAGACGAAATCCACACCGTCGTCTCTGCATTTCGTGCTGTGACCGAGCTGGACCCGAACCTACACGCCCGGTTTGCCCTCCCCACGGTCTCTGCCATGTACAGAGACCTCCGGGGGAGGATCAGCAGCCACATCTTGGCAATGGGAGCAGCACGGCACGACGAGGGAGAGACGAGAGAGGACAGGTCGTTCGAGACATCCTTCGTAGAGAAGCAGTGGGCAATCCAGCAGATCAAGAAGAGGGATCACCAGCTTTGGAGGCCTCAGAGAGGCCTCCCCGAGAGATCCGTATCCGTGCTCAGGGCATGGATGTTCCAGAACTTTCTACACCCGTAAGGCGCCCGACCCCTTTTCGTCTCCCACGCTACATAATCAGACATCCTTCTAAAAACGCTTCAAAAATTTTCAGGTATCCGAAAGATGCAGAGAAGCACTTGCTAGCATTGAACAGTGGGCTTACTAGGAGCCAGGTGTATAGAAATGATAAATTTTTTTTGCAATGTTGCTTTGATTGAATCTTGATTATAGTTTATTGATGATATATATGTATGTGACAGGTCTCGAATTGGTTTATAAATGCACGCGTTCGACTCTGGAAGCCGATGATAGAGGAAATGTATGCAGAGATGAACAAAAGGAAATCTCCAAGAAACCAAGAAGATTCCAATGGGATCCATAGGAATCTTCTGCGATTCGAGAGCAGAAGATTCACAGTGGATTGATGATGTCTATGACGATGATGAAGATGAAGATGAAGATGAAGAAGATAGGTATGCCAATACTACAAATGCCATCAAGATTTTAAGCCATTTTACATCCAAATTGTATATGTTCAAGCTTTGAGCATTGGGATCCATTTTCTTGGTATGTAAGAACTATGTTGTGGAATCTTGAATACTGGAGTAATATTCATTTCTTGACAAGATGGTGTAATTCAATATGATATCAGAACCGGACCAATTTGCGATTTGTAGACAAGATGGTAGTTCAGTATGGTATCATGAGTCGGACCCTCAACATAAAATGCATGAATGGTTGGGGGGGGTGTTATGATCCAATTGGGAAGAGAGAATATGCCAAGAATAAATAAACTCAATTTGATGAATATGCCAAGAATAAATATAAAGATTACAAAATGAAATACAACGCCCTCCTTTTATTTTATATTCCCTGCGAAAATATAATTTATTATTGGAAATAGAAATAGCTCTTCTCTAGACTTACAAGTTACAAGTGGGAGAAAAAAACCAAAAAATTAAAAGAAAATAATTTACCCCTTTCTCTCGTGTATATATATTCTTTCCCTTTACCTATTTCTCTGCTGACATTCTTTCTATCTACAAAGCCTCCTATATGGCTTCATCCCCTGCTATGGTTCTTTCGAGCATGCTCTAGCTCCGTAGTACACAAAAATTTTGGCCATTCTGCGGGATTGTTCATCCTCTTCATCCTCTTCACACTTGTCCCGGGATTCTTGTCTTTATTGGCTTCAACTTCAGCCCCATGCTCTCGGGTGAGAAGAGCTCGGGTGAAATGCTGGTCGGGCTCAACGGACTTCTTGGGCTTACGCTCAAGCGGGAGGGTCTAAAGAGGCCATAGCCCATGAGAAAGTATTCCAGTGGGATCAGCATGGCATCGGGCTGCTCTTCTGTGACCATCGAGCCACATGCTTGAACCTGCAACAAATCCGAGTATGTGGTGAACGTGAGGGTATGCTTCGTATGAGAGTAGTTCCGTGGATAGTTTACTTTAGGTTAGGTTAGCTTACCTCAACCAAGGCACTGAATCTTCTGTCTAGCTTTGAAGTCATGTGAAGAGCTTCGTCGTGGAAAGGAGAGTTTTCGCCAACAAAAATTAAGGATCGACACTTCAATTTCCTCAAGCTATTGCTGAGGTCTGGCCTCCTGCAAGGCAGCAGATGATAATGGTTAAACTCTATTTTGGGTTTCGAAGCCTTGACCTTCTATAGTGTCAAGGAGGTTTACTCGTTAATAGCTTCAAGGAAGCGCAGCACGTTAGGACTCTGTCTCTCGCCCAACAACTGCAAAAGTTTAAAAATGTAATTACTTATATGAGACTTGGAAATGCTAAAATCGTGATGTGTTGAGAAAAAGAAGCAAGGAACTGACTCTTCTGCAAGACTGGACAATATCCGACTCAGGTACATCAACACCACCACGAACTTCCTGTTGCACCATTGAAAAAAAAATCCAAATTTAGCATGTTTTTCAAACGAAATGATTCCTTTTAACATTTTTAAACAAAATGAATACCAGACAGACCTTGCTGAAGTATCGCATGAGCAACAGCTCCTTTACTATGCCACACATGCCACAGATGTAAAGCAAATTGGACATCACCTGCAAACAGTTCACCATACTTGTGAAACTTGTAATCTGTCACGTTTTCCAAACCCGATACCGAATTTCTGCAGAGTTAGAACGTGAGGAAACAAGGAGAAACAGGAAAGTAGCAAACCTTGTTACATAACCATTCTGTCCAAGAAGGTGATTTGCACAGAGGGGAAACAAGAATAAGACCCATGACACGTCGTGAGTGTTTCAGCTGCAATAAAGTGGCATGTGATTTTTCTGGTGAAGACACACAACAGATATATGGATGCAACAGGTGAATGAAAACAACTTACAGCAAAAAGGGTAAGAATGTAAGCTCCAGTTGTTACACCCAGGCACATAACCGAACCAAGCCTGGAGATAGATTGAGTGTGAGTTAGCTCGAAACCATGTGCATTGACGTACGTATTATCAATTGTTACAACTTAACCACTAGAATTACCCAAAATAGTCGAGGATTTCAGCAATCTGATCAGCCAATTCATCAACAGTCAGTAAAGGTTCATCCGGGCCAGCGACAGCAGCTCCTAACTGCAATAACTCTTGACAGAAGTGCCAGGTAAGAGACAGCAAAACTGAATGCATACAGTGTCAATGAGGGTGAACTACTTTGTAAATAACTACATAAATTATCAAGGAATTACGAGACTGACCTCATGACCTGGAGGACTGATGTGGTAAATACAGAAGTTGTGGAGAAGGAGAGAAAATGCTTCTGGACAAAAGAACAACCCTTGGAAACAGGACATATCTGTTTGGTGGCATGCAAACAAACAAGTCATATATCAACTGCAAATTTTAGAAGTATAATGTGCTGAAGACTTTAAAATCGCACTTCCAGCATCTTAGAGAAACTGTTTTACTTTGTAATTTAAAAACCATGATATATAAGGCTAAAAATGATCCAAATGCATCTTGTAATATTTCAATCCAACTATAATAACATTCCAAAGAAGAAATATCATGTCAAAATTTGAAGCAAACATGGCAGCTCAAAAGCAGGTGGTTTAGTGAATAGATATCACACCACAATTTTTTATTTGGTATTACTGTTAAGGAGAAATACATTAGCAAGATTTCAAATCATCGACAAGAGTATTCACAATACATCAAAAAATTGGTCGAAATCAACAAATAAAGTTGGTAAGAATTCAGTTCAGTTTCCTTACAGTTTAAAGCCAAATCAGGATAAGTAATAAGAGCTGGCTTGTCCTGGTCTCCAAATACAGCAACAGAGACGGAACCATGACCCGTTTTGATAATATGCTCCTGTAAACCAACATGAAAGAACCGAGTTTGTCAAGATCGGCACCTAATCTCCAAAATACATCAAGTAGAGCAAAATATTCCACCAGCTAATTCAATCTAAGAAATTCTGATTCCACTTGCTTTACAGGAAGCTTTTCTAGCTTATTTAGAGACCAAACTTACTTAAAATAATCCAGCTAGCTTGAGCTAACGACTTTCCGTGAGTAGATACGAAAGTTATGCCATAATATTTACATTGGAAACTTACTACTGTATTAAGTAAAGATTGAGAATCTGAACCACAAATTGTAGCATGTAAGTATAGTTGGAATCAGAGGAGCTTAATTCTTTTTTTCCTTTCCTCATATCTTATTCCACTCGCACACATACGATCATGATTGATATACAAATAGAGTTAAAATCAATAAAAAACAGATCGATGGAAATGCGTCAAATGTGAAATTCACTTGTCAAAACAAGTAAAACCTGCTTCACAAAATTATGCTACAAAAATGAACTTATGTTTCCCAAAATGTGATCCTTACTCAATCTACACATCAATGCTACGGTAAATTTGCCGAAACAAGCTCTTTCTCCACTCAAAAAGTCATCGGTAAATGAGAAATTGAAGCACTTTTTCTAGAAGAAAATAAAATGCATAAAAATAGACTTCCTTCCAAAAATCCTCCAAATTCAGGAAAATCGCATTGCTATTCAAAAATGCAGCTCTGCAAACTACTTCAGCTAATAATTCGCATAACTTCCTCACAAAAACCAATACGCGCACAAACAACTTCAGCTGCATATGCACACACACAACATGTATAAGCATAATGCGAGCGGCGGTTTAGAGTTTGACCTTGCCGGCGAATGGTATGGACTCCATATCAATGGAGACGGATTCGCTGGAGTCCGCCATTGCACTTCCTCTTCCTCTCCTTCAAATTCTCTCTCTAATTATTCTAATCTCCCTCTCTCCAGCTCCAAACGCGTTCGATTTGGTATCATCCACAGCTTAAATATACCAATCCACGTCTCTCTCTCTCTCTCTCTCTCTCTACACGTTTATAATATTATAATGTGTAAGTGTGAATTTTGTATGTATAGGTGTATGTAGAGGTGAGTTGAGTCCAACGTTTAACTGAGTCACCGACGATTCTGCGTTTGGGCTTTGAATCGGAACAGAGTGGGCCCGGGCCCGATGACACACTGGATTTTGACTAGAGTTAGAGGCCGACACATTTCGCTTGTGAAATGACTCAATTGTCCTCGTCACTCCTCACTGGATTTCTTTCTTTTTTTTTTCTCCTTTTTCCTTTATTTTTCTTTGCGTTTTCTCTTTTTCCTTTTCTTTTTCTATTTTATGGTGATTAGGAAAGAAATGTCCCATTTATATGAGATATATTCTATTTAGCACAAATTTTATGTATAATTTATTTTATGAATCAAGTGGGAAGGAATAAAATAAAAATATTTTTTCATTTTAGGGAAACGTATCAGTTTGAAGAAGATATCTCAAAAAAAAATCAGAATAAAAACGAAAATATTCAATATGTGTGTGATGTGATGATAAATAAAATAGAATTGCTTTACAACTTTTTAGGATTCTAGGTGCTTTACAACTTTACAAAGATGAATAGTAGTACCCTCTTTTGTCGTTAAGAATGGAGTACTACATTTTGTATTTTATTTTAGTCTTATTATTTAATAAATATATATGTCATAATTTATTAACTAATTCTATTTATATTTTATTACTAAAATAAATATGAAAAATGAGATGCATATTCCATTAATTTTTTTCTACAGTTCTTTACAAATTTCTTAAAAATTGTATTGATTTTAAATGAGACCGTTAATAATAAACACTAATATGTAGATAAATGGTTGTTCAATATCAACCAAAATTTAGATACAATTAAAATAATCGAAACTGTAATAAATTCTTAGATAATAGCTATAGATTGCAATAATAAAAGTATATAGATCGAAAAATTATAAATAACGTTTGCCCATTGTTTAAAATAGAAAATGAATAAAATTATGTATTCATGTATTTATGGTGGAGATCCACTAACAATTAATACATGCATGCACAAAATCCAGAGCCTAGATATCAATAATTATTATTGGTAAGGTAATGAGTTTTTTATTTTTCAAAAAATAAACAGTACTACTAAATTATACTATGAACATTAAATTTGAAAATTAGATGTCATATTTTATGCATTAAAAAAGTCACAATATTTTGCTATTTATTTTATAAATTGTAGCCTAGAATCTATTCGAAACTAGGAAAATATAATTAAATTGTATGGAACACTTCTAATAATGGAGAAGAGGAACTAATGAGATAGTTTAATAGGAGTAATCATTACATATATAATTTATATGCTTCAACTTTTGTGTTTTTCAACTATCCTCTCGATTAGTTTTATTTTTTACGTAGGTAAATTGTAAGAGCACAAAGGAGTCAATGATATATGTATCATATTGAATGATAAAACAACGTGAGCATTAAATAAGAGTCACTATTTGGAAAATTCAAGTGAGGTCATGGCAACAAGTCTTATCGTTGTTTTTGTATTTTTTTTTTATATATATATATTAGTTTTATTGTTGCCTTTGCGTTAATTAAATTCAGTATGTGGAGCGACTATCAATCGCATGATGCACAGTGTCGGCCCAATCCTTTGATGTTCAGGTGACGTCTATTGTCCATCGTCAGTGACTATCATTGCATCATCTATACCTTTCTATGACCTTCATTATATTTGAACCCATAGAATCTGTCACTGGTTAATCAGAGCGTGGTATAATATTCTTAGCAAAATATAAAATAATTATACTAAAAAATGGTTGAATTGCATGAAAAAAAACATCCATTTCAAATTGAGATGAGTGCGTCATTTTCTTACATTAACCTCAATTTGGGTTATTCCACAATCCATTTTCATATTACTATTCTTGGTTTAAATCAAATGGTTGGTGGTCTGTAAATTAAAAGAATCCAAAAAAAAAAACCCATCATTTTTATTTTCCTCTTTCCCTAATTACAAAGTTAGGAGTGCATAAAACCACATAGTATATAGTTATACAACAAAATTTATATTTGTATGGAGTTTATTCACTACATGCCAACTGTAAAAACTACTATGTCCGTCTCTAAAAATAGGAACTACTTTCTTAGTCTATCCTTTAAAAGTATGAATTTTTTAATTTTAGAATAGTTAAATAACATATTATCCTTACATATTATTTAATTACAACTTATACCATTATACTGCACTATTAATAATATGGAGTCCGCTCTCTATTAATTACAAACTAAAATAGGACAAAACAACTTCTTATTAATTTAGATATTTTGATTAAGTCTGCCCCCTTTGCTTTGATATATATGTTGTAGTTTCTCATGGATTATTGTCTTTGTAGTTATTTTACAGTAATTTTCTATTTTCATTAACCAAAATAATTTATGTAGTTGATATGCATATGCTTCTAGAGATTAGAATCTTTGACTATAGTTTAGTTGTTATAGTGTACATCATAAGTTCCAATGTCCTCTCAATAACCTACCAACCTAATGCATTGATTTACTATTACTACCTTCAAAAGCATTTTAGCCATTTAATATACCATTCCAAAATAATATTTCAAGTATTTACTAGTAAAGTTTGTGACTATGGCAAAATACAAAAAGTCAATTTGCTTAATAGTTTTATGAGATTTAGTTATTGGTATAGATGCACTTGCAAATTTTTAATCTATGTTTTAGGACCCCAATATGTTATTGCATCCCAATGACTTGGGCTGACTTACAAATATATTTTATTACTATAGTTTATAAATTAAATTTGATTATAAATAGTACTAATATCTGATCTCATTAAATATTGACTTTCGAGGTATACGCGTATCCATTTTACGTGGGAGATTGTCATTTTTGGATCCAGCTGCAATTATATTTTTAAAATTCGAAAAATATTCAGCATTGTATTGG
This sequence comes from Salvia hispanica, assembly GCF_029641045.1. Classification (NCBI taxonomy): domain Eukaryota; kingdom Viridiplantae; phylum Streptophyta; class Magnoliopsida; order Lamiales; family Lamiaceae; genus Salvia; species Salvia hispanica. The sequence goes on from NC_142694.1 coordinate 2,794,083, forward strand.
TTTTATTTTTTATTTTCAATCTCAAGTTTCAAGAACCCCTATATGCGTGAGGTCAATAATTTATTTTCTTGAAGGTGTGTGGGTCAAATTTGGAGAATTAATCAAATAAATATATAATTAAGGTTAAAATATACATCGCCTCATGTTTAATAAATTAAATTGAAATTTTAATACGCTATAAATAGATTGTAATCTTTATGAATTTATGAACCACATATAATGAGCATCAAAAAATGATTAAAGATTTCAAATAAATAAATACTAGTATTAACTAAATGTTAGTATTATAGTTCTATATCCGTAAGAATTCAGGCCATTTAATTCAAAGAAATATATGTATTTTCCAATAAAAATGAATTTATGTCTTCCCCCCACCAAAATAAAATAGCAATAAATATATTATACAATGGCGTGCAAGGGAAGAGCATAAATCATTTTCATTCAACTTTTTAGCCTTTTTATACTGAAACAACCACATTACCAACCAAAGACTTTTTGGTTGAGCACTAATATTAATTAGGACTAAATAGTTCTAATAATTTCGTATTATAAAATACTTACGAGATCATTCATTAATCACGACTTATTAGTGTGTATTTTCCGTTATCTGATGATTATATAATACTGATAATTATAATAGTACTAATTAAATAGTAATATTAATGATTAGCTTAGTATTTGATAACTTAGTTGATATGAAGTGACAAATTCTTAATGGAAATGGATATAAATTCCACGAAATAATTAAGACTCGTGAACGAAACTATTATTTCTACTTACAAGTATTTTTATTTTATTTTATCTGATATTCAACTTCTACAAAGTAATGAGTTCTTATAATTTTTTTCCTTCATCACTTTTATCATGTGATGGGACAAATAATGTATAGCTAGATTTCAGATTTGACTATTTAAATAGTATATAATGATAATCAATATAAATGCAGATTTTGGGTGGGTGTCGGTAGATCTATTCTCAGGACTATTATTACATTATTTTTTCTTAAACTATTGAATTATTAAAATCTGGAATAATGACGTAATTAAACTTATTCTTGGTCTAGTAAAGAAATATTATTTGAAATACTAGAAAAATATTGAAATGATTTCATACAAATTTTCGTTTTAGTGTTACATCATACAAATTTTGTATTTCGTCCTAATCTCGTTGAAGTATTTTATTTAATTCATATCTCATTATTAATTTATTTATCAATGTAGTGTATTTAAACTGATTTCACATAACTCGCCATTAATTTTGACAGATAGGAGTACTGCATATATTATTAACTGATGCTGACTAATTAATATACTCCAGTATTTATTTCGCTATATTTATATATTTGTAAATTGTATATGATGCAGGTACCATTTTTCATAACAAATGCTTTAATTTTTTATTTTAGAGGTGCAAAAAAGAATCAAAGTGAAAAAGACGTACACGGCCATTTTCACATAAATACTTAGTACTAAAAATCAACTTCATACAATAGCACACAAACAAATATCCACATACAACCAACTCAATTTAGCTTACGAGCAGTGATAATCGTACATAATTGTAGGTACATAATCGAAAACATCATTGTATTTAAATTTCATCATGTTTCTAGGAATCAAACTTCAAAACCAAATCCTCTAAATTTCTCAAGCTTTGAGTTAAAGTATGATGCAAAGAGCTAGAATGGTGTAGTAATACAAGAAAGGTAGTCTGTACCTAAATTTATAAACTTTTACAAAACCAAATTTTCCATACCAATTTAAAAATATATCTACAATCTCCTAAGCTATTGATTTGTTCTGATTTTACAACCAATCAAGATTTCGCTATATAACTTGATGATTTAATTGCGCAACTCTATTGGACATCAATCAACTGACCTAATATAAACCAAAATCTAGAATAGCAAAATGAAAACATATAAATAGTTTAGTAATTTAAATGCGAATTATAAAGATTGAATGAATATTAATTAATATTGAATGAGTGCACACAAAAACAGAGGTGGGTGTGATTTCACGATCCAAGGCCACATCTCTCTATCTCACTCTCATGCTTTTAATAACACACACATACACAAATAAATGTGTGTGCTGTTTTCAAAAGACACCATTCATTCACCAGTAAGTAAGAGTAGAGTTTACCCACAAACAATAAAACATTGAAAATGAGAAAGAAGTAGAAGCACAGAAATTGATCATCAAACAGAAACCTAAGCAACTCTCACACATAATCACAATAATAAAGCAAAACAAAGTAGAAAATAAAGATGATAAAACTCAATATAGATAGAGCAAAACATGAAATCCCACAAATGCAAGAGAAAAAAATTAAGCATGTTTCAAATGGCATAGCATCATGTCAAGTTTCATGTTTTTTATTGAAGAACACAAAGTAACATAGTTATGGTCCTTGTCATTGCAATGACTGTATTTTCACATCAGCTGTGAAAGAAGAGGCCGTCACTTGGATTGCAACGAACAAGGCCAAATCCACCATCCTGCACGGACACTCATCCTGCGAGGTCCATGTCATCATCGGAGGAAATGTTCTCAACCAAGACGGTGTCGCTATCTGGTCCACCGCCACTGGATAAAGATAAGAAATTGTTCCTAACAGCACTTCCAAGATGATCGAGCTTGACCTGCTTCACCTGTTGTTTGCGTGAACCACTCAGAGCCTCTTTGCGCTTTCTGCCACTGCCATTTTTCGCGCTTGCAGTTGCCGGGCAAAGGCCCCCTAGAGCACCGTTGTCAGGCTCATTGCCCATTTCTCTGTCCTCGCTTTCATCACTCGTGGTGAGATCAATGATAAGCACATTCAGATTACCTGTACGGAGTGTGAGTTCAGGTGGCCCACTCTCCACTGCCTTTGCATAGAGCTTTGCCATGCAATGATCGAATATATCAATCCCCTGACCATTAAGGACAAATAGCCAGTCTGCATATAGTAACTTTCTGTTATACATCAAATATAATAGTTGAAATATTGCAAGAACTGCCTAGAACTAAAAAGATTATGCTGGTAGCTTCAATTTTTTTGCAGTATAACAGACCAAAGAGATTCCCCAACAGGGATTATTCTAAGTGAAACTGAAATTTTCACTTTGTACTCGATAGTGAGCTCCAAATGTTAAAATTACCAACGAAAAAACCTTGGAAAGCTAAAGTACAACAAGGAGTATAAGAGATGAGATGACTCACGGATTAGAGCTCTGGGATTGGTGACGGCGGGTATGGTATTAAAGTCAAAAATTCTAGCTTGATTACAGACCCACTTTATTAACTCAGCCACCAATTGACATTCTCTGAAAGCATTAAGGTAAGAAATGGCCCGAGGTTGATCTGTTGCAGCCCTGTCCTCAGCAAAATTCGCATATTCATTTTCAGATATCATTTATCAGCAATAAGATACTATTACTGAGTGTGGTAAGATACTATGATGAGTATTGGACAAAAGCACTAGTCAGTACCTAGCAAACTCAATGGCGCGGTCAACCGCCAACACCCATGCCAGAGCCAACTTCTTCAATTGACTGACAGATGACTGGACCCACCTCCCGGAATGAAATGGATAGGCGACCAAAATAACAGCATCATATAACACTTTACGTAGAAGAACTCCATCTACATGGCTCTGCAGCAATTATAGAATTAGTTTCACCGAATAGAGATATTTTATGCTAGTTCTTTACTGCCTAGCTATTTATCCTGAAACAAAATCAAAGAGGCTATTTCTCTTGAATGATTGTACATGTACAGTTGATACAAGTTCTAATAGTTGAAAGAATGCATAGAAGTACCATTGAGGCTACAATAGGCAAGGTGGGTCCTGACAGCATCTTGAGGAGCATATCTGGTGAGGAGCAACACTCTTGTTAGATAGCAAATCAGAGTAAATTTGTCCAAACATGACAAGGACTGCTGTTATGACAGGAATATTGACAGATTTATATGAATGTGTAATTTGACATTTTGCAAGCATGTTTAGAAACCCGATCCTTCAAAATAATCAAGAGAATTAGCATCGTGTTTGGGTTGCCTGCTGATGCAGAAGAGTATTAACAGAACTGGAAGCTACCACACTGAAGCACTCATTTTTTGTTTTGTCCAGAAGCATAAAGTAATGTACAAATAATATGCTAGCAAATGAATCATGTCTATATGACTCCGGACACTATCTTCAAGCATCATTAAGATTGATTTTCTAAATTAAGCTATCACTTTATGGTTTAAGTCTTTATGAAAATCTTCATTATGAAAGAAGCAGAGAGAGTGTAATTTATAGGTCAAGTTATTGCATTGATACTAAAACATAGTAAATCTCCAGATCTAAAATGATAAATAGGTCAAGCTATTGCATTGAGACTTGTTATCAAGAAGTAAAAAATAAGTGCACCCAGGACCAGAAACATAGTAAATCTCCAGATCTTAAATGATACTCCATCTCGATCCAAATATTTCCATTTCCAGACACTAAATCTGAAGATATGGTAAGAATCTGCAAAAGTTATGCAACATAATATCATGACAATGATGCACATCCAATCACTAAAAACCAGCTTAAATATCTACAAACACGCAAAATGTGTGTCCTGTGAAATTCAAGAAAAGTGCAACTGTGCAAGGGACATGAACTGAGCAGGAAAGGAAAGGGTTACCATCTAAACAAACTGAAACTAAAGGCATCTAAGCTTTGACTCCAAAAATTCTATAAAAAAGCAAAATGAAGTACGCTGAGACGCTCTCAAGTCTCACCTAGAAAATAGAAATTCTGAAATCCCTTTATTGTCTGAATAGCCACATTCAGCATATTTTTCTGCAAGTCTTCTCTATCAATTGCAGGAGAGATTTTCAGAAGCAACCTCAACAATAGAGTCTCATTCATGACAACCCCAGCAAGGTAACCCAAGTAGACAGTGACTTCCGGTTGAGAATCATTATCCAAAGTAGGAAAGAAAGATTCCCAACTCTTGATTTTGTCACAATCCCTGGCTGGATCCACCATCCAAATCCTTATTAAATCCATTATATAACCCCCTAAATGTTCTGACTCCTGACCTCCTCCTTCTGTATACTGAGAACAACAAATGCTAATGTAATTTACCATTCCCTCTACAGTAATCCCAATCTCTTCTCTGAGGGATGGATCCCTGGCTGAGAAATTAAGTTCTAGGTGATACAGAAGATAAACAACAGGAACAATCACAGCAACCTTCCTTAATGCGTTGAACAAACTTGAGGATTCATTTACTAATTCAAGCAAGTCCACAGCAACCGATAATATCCCTGGGGGCGGCAGACTGCTTGATTTATAGGCGTGAAATACAATAGCACCATAAAACAACACAATATCAAGAGGCGGATCTTTTAACTTCTCAATCAACCCATGATACAGTGAAACCAAATCGGAGAGTTTTGATGCACTTTTGGGACGCCCAGCTAAGAAATTTTGAATTGAACGTCTGAGTAAATCATCATGAGCTGCCCCTCGGCTTTGATCCATCAGATTCAAGACTGGTGCATTCATGTTCAGTGTGGGTGTTCTAGGCCTGCACTAATCAGAATGAACGATTGCTCGAAAAAAATTTGTGCGAAAGCCGGCGTGTAGGGTTTGCCTTGTTTTTGTTGACGACCTAACCTTTCCCGTAGGCGATACCAAAGTAGATTCTTGAAGCCGGTTTCATTAAAGTTCACTTAATCTTTAAAAACGCCATTAATACGAAGATAATCTGGAATCCCACTTAAATTTCCGAAACCACTGAGAATTGAGTAATTGGAATGTAGCATTAAATGCAGCAGTCTAGAAAGCAAATGATAAAACTAGATATTGGCAGTTTTGGAAATACAAATACTGGCACATCCGGTGTCAAACATAAGTAAGCAAAATTATTTGCTACAAGAATGGTTAATGATTACACTTGCCTAGTTTTCTATAGATGTTCACCATGGTTAGGAAGTAATAATTTCAGCTGATTAGACACATAACAAGTCTATTCTTTCTTACTCATTGTGTTCTAGTGCTATGATTTAGTTAGACCAATTATTGATTCAGCTCCATAGAGAGTCAACATACAGACACAAAATTCAACAGATTAACATGCCATCATTTAGATGCACTTTAATCAACGACCCATACTTGACAGTATGATTGAACATTGTGGGAGTTGGGGTCCGAATCACTTACTTTATAAGTAGTTACCAACAAGCCAGAACATTTTGACATTTATCTTTGCATTATATTTGCTCTGTAATCATTACTCTATGATGCCAAGTGGGTGTTTTATTTACAAATTTTTTGCTGCCGGCTCTGAAATTTAATAAGCTCTACATAGGCTTACTAATCAAGGGCATATCAGCAACTTTTTTCTCTTTATACTGCAGTAGGTTACCATTCCTATCTACAGGTCACAACATTAGAGATAGCATCCCTTATTTTACATAATTCCCTGGTTTGTTCCTAACTTCCACATGAAAAAACAGGATTATATGTGGAGTTTCCATGGAATTCCTAGCTTGGTTCACACACAAAATCTCTTCCAATAAATTTTCAAGGCTGCTTTAACATATCAAGATTCAGCCCACAAGAGTATGTCTTATACTTTCGGACAATTTGGAGTTCTTTTTTTGGGACTTTACTTGAATGGATGCTAAACACGCATTTATAACAAAAACTGGAAATACTTATAAGCACTTCTCAACACTAAAAACTCCTATTCTTGCTTGGCCAGGTGAAAGGCTGCTATACCAAAACCTCTTAACGCTTACTTATCAGATCATCAAGATGCCAAAAATGAATGGAGTATTTGTTAAATATTGAAGCAGTTGCACTTATAGAAAAATAAAAATTGTCCAATACCAGCAGTGCACCTTAAAGAGTTAAATATATATACTACAAGAAGAGTGATATCCATGTTATGATCTAATAGACTAATACTATAACTTGAGAACTTTATCTGCTGCTCATTAGTGGTAAGCATATAGTGGTAAATAAGAGGAATTATCACCTAAAAAGTAGACGTTCCGGAACCCCTTGATTGTTTGAACCGCTTGCTCTCGTGTATCCTTCAGGATATCCTCTGTACACATCCCGGAACTAAAACTCATGTAAATCCTGAGAAAGAACACTTCCAACAGAACGATCCCCACGAGCTCCCGCATCCCACAACCAGCATTCATCCTCTTCCAAGTTCCGTCACTCAAAAGAGGGAAGAACATCCTCAAAGCTTCGCCAAAGTTGCAACCCCCCCCACCTCGATCAGTAGTCCAAACGCGGACCAAATCCTCGAAACACACTACAGCATTATCACACTCGGCATCCTCGCTCCCGTAATTGTAAACCCCAGCAGATACCATCACGTGGGAAACCATATCCTCCACCAATTTCCCAACCTCAATCCTCTCGGGCGGCTCAATCGCCCTAGTATCACACACAATACTGTACAAATCATATACAACAGGGGCCAGCAGCGCGATCTTCTTCGACGCGCTGCTCAAATTAGAGCACCGAATGAATAAACTCAACAAATCCTTAGCTATCAGCACCCTAGAGGAAGGGCTGTTACGCTTCGCGGTGTGAAATGTGACTGCGGCGTAGAACCAAGTGATTTCGAGTGGGGGGTCGAGCATTGTCTGGATCAAACGGAAGAAAATGGACTCGAAAGAGGAGAAATCCGAGCTGCCGGTGTGGTATGAAGTTAAGAAGTGCTTGATCGATTCTCTCAACATGGAATCCTGATTTTGTTGCTGAGAGTTCATAGTGGCGGGAATTTGCAGGGCAATGAACACATTAAACGTGAAATTCCGGGAATTGCGGGTGAGAATTCAAATTATGAAATTGGAATTGATGATTTTGGAGGGGTTTATGCTTAAAACCCTAGACAGAGGGAGGGAAGGAATTTGGGGTTTCCGTATCAACGGAACAATTTTTTGAATTTGTTTGGGCAGTACTACAGTTTTGAACGGTTTTCTATGTGACGGGATATTAGTTCCAGAGGTTAAAAGATAAATAAAAACATTTTTTTTAATTTCTTTAATTTTTATCTATATAATACCTATTCCCAATTCATTTTTTTCATTCCATTCCAATCTCAAATCTACTCTCCAAAAATTTTTCTAATTATTTTTGTCCAATTAATTTTGTTCTAGTCCAACAATTAAAAAAAATGTGAGACATGGCTGGACAAGTTTTGTGTGGCTGAGGCATGACTGTGATGATCAGGCGACTAAGTATTTTTGTGGCTGGGGCGTGGCTATCCACTATTGTGGACACTCTAAGAGCAACTCCAAGGGAGAGGGTAAATGGAGAGGTAAATAGAAATAACTACCATTTTTACCTCTTTTTCATAAAATTTCATGCTCCAAGGGAAAGGATATTTGAGGAGGTATTATACCTTCTTTTATTTTGAGGAGGTATCTTTACCTCTTCTTGATAGAAAAAGGTATAAAGTTAGTTATTTTATTTGCTTTTTGAATTTACCTTCTTTCCTTGGAGTCCATTACCTTTTAAGAAGGTATAATAACCTTTTTGAGGAGGTAACTGAGAAATATACCTTCTCAATATACCTTTCCCCTTGGAGATGCTCTAAGGTCATCTAAAACACAGTCGTATTTGTGGGCATGTGGAGCAACGAATCATGGTTGCACTGCAAGATACAAGAGATGTGTTGCATTACACTATGGGTTAAGTTGTGATAGCCCATCGTCATTAGCCCATGAATGGTTTGGATCGCACTTGAAAGTAGCACACTGGTGATTTCCACGTGTGATTCATACACACCAGTGGTCCGAGCATGAACAGTGGGTTGTGTGTTTTGGGAATTCCTTTTGAGCTTTTGTTTCATTGAATGATCATGTTTCGCGTATGGTACAGTAAAAAACAAAACTTTTAAAGATTTTTGTTAGGACTATTAACTGACATAGTTCGATATTGTCTGCTTTGAATCAAACCAATCCGTACGGGCTTATTTTTTAGTCACTCCCAAAATGCATCATTTTGATTGGAGTTGAACATCATATATATAATGCTTCTGACTATCAAGTCGACACATTTGGAACGCAGTTAACACATCAAGTCATTCTAGACCGACTCGAACATGTGTCGTTCCGCCCCTGGTCCTGGGTCATCCTGGGTTCGACTCTAACCTGAGTTTCGCATGATCCGACTCCCACCAGAGATAATCCAGGCTTGAACCAAAGCTACCCGAGCTCTGATACAATGACAGGAACGACTGCACATTAACTTGATATTGTCTGATTTGGGTCAAGCATGCCTTACTGCCAAAATGTATCAAACTAATTGGACTATACGACATTTGTAGTATATAGTTGAATTCCAACTATCCTCACTCATTCGATATGTGATGGGTTTGTAACTCAATAAACCTCCCCTTAAACCAATACCACATGGAAACGCAGTCGACATATCGAGACATTGTGGATGCGACTCGAACTTAAAGTCATCCTGGGCTCAACTCCAACATGGTTCATCCAGGGCCTGACCCCTTGGTCATCCAAGGCCCGACCCAAGCTACCTCGACTTTAATACCACTTGTTATGATCGTCCGCTGCGATAAATTTATCTTAGGTCCAAAAACACCTCAAACCAATTGGGATTGACTAACACTTGTGTAATGCTTCAAACTTCTTTCACGCATATGGTATAATGTTTACCAAAACAAGTTTAACATGATTTTACAAGCCCATGAACTTCATCATGATAAAAACGATAAGTTTGATATAAGCAATTTTTTTTTGTATAGCTACAAATTCAATAAGTTTTTTTATAAATTTAATATCATAACACTCTTGTTGAAAAATATGACTAGCATCGATAACATGATATTTTGTTAAATTTTCTCAATAATTTGCTATTCTTGTTCTTTTGTAAATAACTATCTCATTTATTTTTTTACTAGTTTTAATAATAGATTCATATTTTACTTAACTTCTTTCACCCAGTTTTTTAACACCCATCATAGTGAAACTTTTATTTGCAAAGTAGGAGAGAATTAAAATTAGGAAATATAGTAAGAAAATTTTTTGGGGGAACATATAAATTTTGACCGCATTTTTGCGAATTTAATTTATCATACACTATAAATAAATTACTCCACGTAATTCATAATTCTCTCTCACCCACCCAATCTAGGGTTTTTACATCTCTCAATTTCCCCCCTCTTCTCTCTAACCCGCGCCCCAATCTCCAGAATTTCCCGGCAGAAATGGCAGACGAGGCGGTCTACGCTGCAGGAGGCGAAACGAACAAGCGCAAGTATGAGGATTCGCCGCCACCTGTGGGGCGCAGGTCGACCGGGTTCTCGTCGCCGCCCGATTCCGCCGCTCCTCCGCCTTCGTACAACAACGTTCCGCCGCCACTGAACGAGATCGAGCTGGCTAAACAGAAGGTGCAGGAGATTGCTGCGAGGCTTTTGAACAACGCCGATCCTTCGAAGAGACTGAGAGTTGAGAACGGAGCTGGCGCCGGTGGTGGATATGACGCTGTTGATACAGGTTTGGATTTCTCTTGGATTAAGCTTAGACATCGTGTTTTGTGTTTGTGTCTCTCACATTCTGTTCAATTCAGCTCTATTTGCTCTCGTAAAGTGTGTGTGTGTGTGTATTTGGTGGTGGTAGTGTACGAAATGCTGATGATCACTCAGTTTGATCGAGCTTACAGTGCCAGAAAATTATAGTTATGTATGTTAATTACCGAGTTCCGAAATATATGTTGGCATCGGTGCAACATTTGTTGAGTTTATAGCAGTGATATTAGTCGTCCTCTTTTACTTGTATATGTTTGTGGTAATTCATGGGCGTTTTACTCGTGATTTTATATCTTTACTTGTCTTCAACATGTATCCTTGCAAAATATCACAAATGTGTAGTTGTTGTTGATTGAGATTTTCTGAATGGATGGATGATGGACCAAATTTGTTATATTCTTTGGTTTTAGGTGTTAGCCACAAGCACCCTGGTTTAGGTCTTGGTGGCCCAGCACAAAGTGCTTATGGTCACCCAGGTCCGAGCAAGAAAATTGATATTCCAAATGGAAGGGTTGGTGTGATAATTGGCAAAGGTGGTGAGACTATCAAGTACCTCCAACAACAGTCAGGAGCTAAGATTCAGATCACCAGAGACATGGATGCAGACCCTAACTCTACCTCAAGAGCAGTTGAGCTCATGGGAACTCCGGATCAGATAGCCAAAGCAGAGCAATTGATCAATGATGTTCTTTCTGAGGTATACTGCATGTTAGAAAGCCTTTCAATGTGTTTTTTCCCTTCTGTACGTAAGGATGAATATTTGGACTCCCACATGTTGATTTTAAATTTGTTCCAATAGTCAGCTCTGTGGTTGTGAAAGTTTGAGAAAGCTGAGTGCCCTTCATCAATGATTTATTTGTCAATTCTTTGTATTAACAGTTTGCTTTTCTCTGGAACAGGCGGATGCAGGTGGTTCTGGCATAGTTTCCCGGCGGTTGACTGGGCCACAATCTGGGGCTGAGCGATTTGTTATGATGATCGCTAATAATAAAGTATGCTAGTTGCTACCTATTGGGTTATATGGTTATTTACCTCATAGTTTCCTTAACAATGGATATATTTTCAGGTGGGACTTGTTATCGGTAAAGGAGGTGAAACTATAAAAAGTATGCAAGCAACGACTGGGGCTCGTATCCAGGTAGGATAGCCTGAACTATTTAACAAATGCATTATGTTGATAATTTCTCTTGGTTTTAATGAAAACTGCGGCTTTCTGTTAAATTCATTATAATTGAAAGATACTTAATCATATGCTACAGGTTATACCTTTGCATCTGCCCCCCGGCGATATGTCCAAGGAGAGGACTGTGCAGATTGATGGAACTAGTGAACAAATTGAAGCTGCAAAACAGATGGTTGAAGAAGTCACCAGTGAGGTTTGTTCAATGGTTGCCATTTATATGTGCTTTAATGTATGGAAAAGATCTTTTTATATGTCCATATGCCACAGATCTTTGGTTTATGCTTATGCATTAACATCTCACGATTCTCACCCACACTCATCATGTTTAATATCATACCATGTTGATGTTTGCGTGTGATTGTTTTCTTCTTGTGTTTGTTGAGATTTAATTTTCTTGGTTATATCGTTGAGTTAAACCATGTTGTCAATTCTCAATTATTGATCTCTTATATTTATTTCTTTGTCATTGTGTTCCTAATGAAGGTACTGTTACCCTGCTATTAATTTCATTATCGATAAAATGTTTTTGAAATGTATCCGACTATCCGACTTGTAAGCAGTAGTGACTAGTCCTGTAATTCTCTCCAGCCTCCGCTTATATTCCTGGTCATATCTCTAGCTGAATATATTTGAGATAAATTGCAATATCTTCTGTCTGCCTCCCTATTTTGCCAATTTTGGATATAGAGACTTGCAGATCCTTTTGGCCATGTCAAAATGAATCTTGGATTGCGGAATTCAGCTTTTGCTGCTCTTCATTCCGCAAGGAAGAACTCCGTGGTACATGTTCCATATTTTTGTTATAGTGTGGGACGTAGTTAATGAGGTAATGTTGAAATGGTGTTACCACATATCTTGCTAGTTCTCCTATCTTGGTTCTATATAAGTTTTTGATTAAAACCTTTGAGTCGAGGCATTTATATTGAATAAAACAATATTCTTAGCTTTATGAATATCTGTATTTCTGTACTGAATATTTAATAACATGGATTATCCCATGTTATTTAGATAAAGTTTTCCTTGTATATACTGGATTTTCCTATGCACCTGTAGTCCTCTTCTGCTATAGATGCATAGTATTTGCTATTTTTGTTGTACCCATTCACTTCGAATAGGGAGAGGATGGGCTTCTGCAGGAGTTTTCCAATAACACGACTCAACAAGTACGGTATGCAGGTGTCTAATCTTTGTCTTCGTGCAATTCTCTATGAGTGTAGGAGTTATATATGTTACTTGTTGGATCGTATATAAAGTTGATACATTACTTGGTGCCTCTGCTTAGCTTTTTGTGTTATACGTTCTTTCTTATCCTATATATTCTTGCTAGTCTCGATGCAACAATCTGTTCTAGGTTCATTTGGCATAACAATTTTGTGCAGAACCGCATGAGAGGCCAGTCGATGTCTGGAGGATATTCTCAGCAAGGTTATCAAGCTAGGCCACCTACTAACTGGGCACAGCCGGGCCCACCAGGTCAACAACCCGGTTATGGCTATGTCCAACCCGGTGCATACCCTGGTCCACCACAATACGGCATGACTCAACCTGCCTACTCCGGTTATCCTCCTCAACCTGCATCTGGTGGGTACAGAGCCGGCTGGGATCAATCATCAACTGCTCAAAATCAAGGTGGCTATGATTATTACAACCAGCAACAAGCTCCCCCTGCTGCTCCGACTGATGCTTCGGGCTACGGTTACAGTCAGGCCGCCTACAGCCAAGGGCAAGGCGGCTACGGCCAAGATGGTTATTATCACGCTCAATCCGGTTACGGCCAGCAACAACAGAATCCTAGTGCTGGGTATGATCAACAGCAGCAAGGCTACAACTCTGCCTATCCAGCACCCGATGGTCACACTCCTGCATATGGATCACAAGGAGACCCCAACCAAGCGCCTGCATCTGCGCAGTCGTACAGTCAAGCTACCAGCCAGCCTGGCTACGAGGCACAGGGCGGATACGGAACCCAACCACCCTATGGAAATTACGCGACGCCTCAGTCTCAAAAACCAGGAAGTCAGCCTGCTGCCGCCTATGCACAGCCTCAGCAATCACCTAGTGCGCAAGGTGGTGCGTATACTCAGCCTGGCTATCCCCATTCTCAGCCCCCACCTGCCCAGGGTAGCTATGCTCATGCTGATTCCGGTGCTCAGAGACCTCCATCGTCCGGTTACCCAGCAGCAGCCGCCCAACCTGGCTACGGCCAACAGCAGCCCCCACAATACAGTGGTGGTGCCTATGGTGCCACCTCACCTCAAGCGGCAGCCCAATCCACTGGGGCTGCCAAAGCATCGCCCCCCAGCTGATGAGTCGAGTAGAAACCGTGGTGTTCGTATTACTGTTGTTTGTCATGCTCGTATGATTGTTCTAACTAGGTTTCTAGTGTAAGACAACTCGATGGTTTCATGTTTTTGTTACAGACTTGAATGGTTTCTTGTTTTTGCTACTGACTTGCAACGACTGGAAATTGTATTCAGTGGATTCAAATTTCTCGTGGCATTTTATTTTCGAATATTTTTCTGTCTACAACACTTATTTTCGAATGGAGTACTATTATTTTTTGTGATACTCCTATAACTTTTTTTTGCCAAATTTCATCACTTAATTGTTTATAATTAGCTAATTTGTCCATTTTTTTTTACCAATTTTATTTTAAAATTCATATTGTCCATTATCAACAATCCTTGTAGATAAAGTATTTGGGTGCACTGTGAAATGGTGTCATGGAAATTAATTAGAACAATTATATTCACTAATCAACAATTTCTTCTTCATCTTTGTATGCTGCAGAAGCACAAATAAAGCTTAAACATGGATACTCTGATCTAACAAAGACAAGCACAAGAATCCAACTAAATTGTATTGAACTCAACTAAATTAATATTCTCGTAGCCTTCAATAAACAAAAACAACAGTCGATCAGAGCATCTCTCTCTCCTTTATGATTTCCACAAGAAAAAGGGTAACAAAATAAGAACCTTTCAAAGTGATGAGAAGGCACTATAACCTATTCTATGCTATCTGGTTAAGAGTATCCATAGGGTCTTTCAAAGGGTAACCTGCTAACGCATCTTAGAAGGATCCCTTCCTCGCTTGTTTAGTTAATCGAAGTCGTCTACAGAACGCGACTCTTGAACGCAGACATCAGTTTAGGTGATAATAGCAGAAGGAACGCGAAGATTGAACCAAAGATCATTTTGACAGCATATGCCACAAAACCATTTTCAGCATTGTCTGAGGTGGTGGTATTGGAGTTGGATATAGCCATAGCAGAAGGTAGTGCTTCGATTACTGCATCAGCCAGATCAGTGATGAACGATGGCGTACAGTTGAGAGCAGGGACACGACCCCAGTTCACAATGCCTGATTCAAGAGCCAATTCTCTGTACTCCATGTCAATTTCTTCGAGAGTTTCTATGTGCTCACTGACAAAACTGAAAGTAGACAGCTTGGCAATTAGATGAGATGAAGCAGTGATGGAGTGAGGAGGAATATCTTTCAGGAGCCCAACTAACAAATATACATGTCTTAGTTTTCTTTTGTTTTAAGGTAGCATTTGAAGGTATAATGATGTAATGACATATAATACTCCTATCGTTTCATAAATCTCAACAGACCCAACCCCTCCTGTCCCCATGACGAAGACGTGTAGATTTTTGAGTTATATTGTGCATGTGTTATGTCACAGAAGTATCTACCAGCAAAACTTTGTTTTATCTTTTTAAACAATGTGAGTGAGAGAGAGAGAGGCATACCTCACAGGAACTGCGAGGAGGGACTTGACACCTTGTTTGCCGAGATCAACAAGAACTTCATCAGTGTATGGCTTTAACCACTGCACAGGTCCCACACGGCTCTGGAACAAAATGCTGAGAAGTTATGCAGACTTCTATTGCACAGATTGCTCAACCAATTTGGTGTATATTGTATGAAGTAATGTAATCCAATTAAGGAAATTCTCGCCTCAGGCTGCTAAACACAAAAGAATTAGAAATTTGCAACGAACCTGGTAAGCCAGAGTATGATCATTTCCGATTCCTCTCGACTTGAGCTCTTGCATTATTAGGAAGATGCACTCTTCCATCTGGTCTCGGTACGGATCACCAGCATTCTCAACATAGCTGACAGGAACTCCGTGGGCGCTGAAAAATATCATCACCTACAATTTCGACATTTTTTTTAAATATTATCTAGTATATCTTGATAGAACCACATTACTGAAATTTGATGCTCTATCAATATTTACAGCAAAGATATATCATCCACCTCTTCAGGGTTTGAGAAATTCTGTAGCTCCCCCTCGATCAAGTCAGCCATAGACCTGATATAACCTTGCCGCTGATACCATGACTGTATGACAGCAACAGGTAATCTCGACAGATGTGCATCATTCCTGATAGGTTTTGTGGAATATGTCAAAAGAGGAGGAAATGAAATTGGGAATGCTTTCCTTTTCAATAATATAAATGAAGTGAGCCTGCATATTACCTAAACATTTCTTGAAGAATGCGGACGCTTGAGCCAGTTGTTGAAATAGAGTATTGGGGATACAGTGGCAACACGACAAGCCTTGTAATCCTATCTCTCTTAATCTGTGAGAAAACAAAACGAGCAACCACAAGAAAAGTTCAAAATAATTTGCGTTTCAAACTCCTTAGGCAAACATATGAAAAGATTTCTATTTGGTTTAATTTGGGTGACTTGCCTGACGAACAGCTTCCTCCGTAAACGGGTGCCAGTATCGCATTGCTACATAGACATCAGCAGAAACCTCCTTAGCTTCAAGAGCAGTTTTCAACGCATTTGCCTAGACAAGAGGAGTGAAAGAATTCATTAGATGCTGCCACCTCAAAAACACCAAAATCCAAATCAATGAAGGCAAGAAGAAACTTTGTTTGTGGCACTTGATACCTGCTCGTCTGTTATCTTGCGCAAAGGCGAACCTCCACCAATGGAAGCATAACCTTCTTTGCTCTTAGGAGCTCTCAACACTGAAATCAGTTGTGCCAAAGGGCGTTGAAGGAATCGGAACAACCTGGGAAGACGAATAATATCCTGCAACATGGAGAATCACCCATATGAAAACTATCAAACCAAATGGTAAACCTATGTAGTTTCGACATGAACCATACTGGGTCTGCAAACAAATTGAACAGGAAAGGTTGAACATCATTTAGGGTGTCGGGGCCTCCAAGATTCAGAAGCAGAACTCCAATCTTTTCTTCGTCAGTGATAGAATGCGACTCAAAAGCGCCCACAGGATATGTGCATACCCCAGTCGAACAATGTGTTCTTCCAACAATGATCTTCCTCTGCACCGGAAGTCTCAAAGACAAACCTCCGGAAACAGAGTTTTTTGTGTTGCTGGAACTAGAACACCGATCCACAGAAAGTTTGGATGTGTTAACGAAAGACGGATTCGATTTAACATGATGGTGCAACCTGGAAATGAACAAAGTAATTCAAAACTTGTGTATCTCTACATTCCATCAACATATCCCAAATCGATATATATGATCTATACATCATTACTTCAGATCATGTTCACCACTATATTCAGTTTAAAATTTTAACATTTCCAATACAATCAACCCTCATTTGCACACATATTTTCCCTCAATGAAATAGACAAGACCTTTGCCTCAAACAAAAAGCTAAAATTAAAACAACACGAAATCTCCAAAACCTATTCACAGAGCAAGATCACCAGCATTCAGCTCCAACACATAATGAAAGTAATCACGTGATCCAATCGTCATCACAACAAAATCCAGAAAACACGAACAATCAATCACATATAATAAATCAGTAAATCACAATTTTGAAAAAAAATGCTCACGATTCAGAATTCTGATTAAGACTGATTTGGGGAAGGATCCGAGAGCCTACAGCAACAGCTTCCATTTTCAACGATTCACAACAACTCCACTCCAAACTCTTAATCCGTTGAGAAACAAGTTGTATATATATATAAGCAAATTAAAAGTTGAAAGGGTTTTTGCGAGATTCTTCAATTTGATTAGGTAGAAAAGGTGAAAATTTCTCTAATTCTTGACTTAATATAGAAAAATTGGGTGAAATTAACTACGTGTTCAATTTTCACCTACTAATTCTGGATTATTTAAAACAAACCAAACGCCGCCTTAAGTTCGTTTCCAGCTAACTTAAAACTTAAAAGTCTTCTCATTATTACAAACTTTCCTAATTTCATAAAACAATTAATTTTTAGTAGTAACTAATTATGAAGTTTAAGAAATTACAATCGTATAACAAAATGATTTAGTTTAGAGAATTCAAATACAAATATTAAAACTGAACAAATGAATAAATGAAAAAGAACTAAAGTGAACGACTACCAAAAAGATAAGGATTGTGCGAATATTTCAATATTTGTTTGTTCAAACTTAACCATATTAATTCTACTGAAATTTGAATCTAGTATTTCAGTAATTTTTGTGAGAAAATGTCATTATTTTGTTTATTTAACAGTTTTGTTCCCAAAACTCGACATTAACGTTATTTATACACTAATCCATAATCCATATATAGCAATTTCTTGATTTATTATTTTTTGTATGTTTTGTTTGAGCAAAATCTGCCTGCATGCATGGTGTGTTTGTTCACCACAGGAACACCACATTCTACGAATAGCTAGTTATAAAGCTCTCTCTCCTCACAAAACTCAGATTTTTTTTCTTCTTTTTTTCAACAAAAATAACAATAATCCCTCAGACTAGATAGAAAGAACTCATAGATTATTGAATTATACATATTCAACCACAGTTTCCAATTAAAAAAAAATACAAAATCATCACAAATCTTAAAGAAGAAAAAAAAGAAAAAATGGATATCGGAAATTTGAAGAACATGACAAATGCTGCCCTATGCACAAACGGCAGCATGACTTTCCGGCTCGCAACCGTGGCCGTCTACATGCTCGGATTCTTCTTCATCGTCTTCCTCTGCAACTTCCTCCACATCTTCCTCCGCCGCCTCTCCCAGCCCCGGATCTTCTCCGAATGCATAGTCTCTCTCCTCCCCCTTTTTTCCTTTTTTTTTTTTAATTTAAAAAATCAATAATGGTTCCTCATTTATCCCGTTTTCTTTTACTTTTTTAATAAATTAATTAATTGCTTCCCGTCTCAGGTGGGGCTATTCCTGAGCAATCTCCCGATGATACGCAAGCACACGAAGGGGGAGGGCATCCGCAACACAATCGAGTACATTGTGGAGGTCGCGATGGTCCTCCACATGTTCGTGGTGGGTCTCGAGGTAGACCCCAACATCTTCCTCGAGATCCACCTCCCCGAGGCCAAGGTGGCCTACTCGGCCATCTTGACCACCTTCGTCATGGCCTCGTTCCTCACCCCCTTCCTCGACATCCCGGAGACCTCCAGCGTCCCCTTCAACCTCTGCCTCTCCGTCATCATCTCCGGCACCGCCAGCCCCCTCCTCACCCGCCTCATCACCGACCTCAAGATAGGCAAGTCCGACATCGGCCGCTTCGTCGTCTCCGCGGGCATCCACACCGACCTCGTCGCCACCCTCCTCATCTGCATCGGCTTCATCATCTTCGACCCCCTCGACGGGTTCTACTACCGGAGCGTCAGGACCGTCGTCTCCATGGTGTCCCTCGTGGCCGTGGAGGTGGTTGTGGCGGCGAAGGTGACGCCGCTGATCATGAACTGGGTCAACCGCGAGAACCCGGAGGGGAAGCCCATGAAGTGCTCCCACCTGGTTCTCGCGGTGGCCTATGTGGTCATGCTCTGCAGCTTCTCGCCGCTGTGCGTCAAGTATAACAAGATTCTGAGCTCGTTTCTCGCCGGAGTTTTCATGCCTAGAGATGGGAGGATAGCTAAGATGATGATCATTCAAGTGAACTATTTCTTCAATGCAATTTTTTACCCACTCTTCTTCTTCTGGGTTGGGACAGAGGCCCAATTCAAACAGTTCCAAGCCGGGAAGCTGCAGACGTGGGCGAGGATCGCCTTCGTCTTCTTGATCGCCACCCTCGGGAAGGTTATCGGGGCGGGGCTGTCGGGTGTGATGCTCGGCTTGCACTGGCAGGACTCTGTCGCCACGGGTCTGCTGCTCAACATCAAGGGCCATTTCCATGTCTACTTAGCCATCATGGCCACAAATGTGAGTCATTTTGTTAGTCTGATTCAGTGGTGTGCGTTTTTAACCGGACCGGAACCGGCCTATTGGTTCCAACGGCGGTTTAAGCAAAATCTGAACCGGAACCGGCGGTTTTTGAACTGTCTGCATCACTAGTCTGATTTCAAATTTCTGATGATGGTGCAGATGAACTACACAAGCATCTCGACGAGCCTCGCCCTCGTGTTCACGACGCTGCTGACGGTGGTCTACACCCCACTGGTGGTGTCGAGCATCATCAGGCGGGCGAGGCGGCACGCCCCGACGCAGAGGATGGCGCTCCAGTGGCTGAACCCCTCTAGCGAGCTGCGAGTGCTGATGTGCGTCCGGGGCACACAGCACGTGGGCGGGGCGGCGAACCTCATGGCGATCTCGCGGGGGCCGTTGGACCCGGGTATCCTGGTTCATCTGACGGACATGGTGGAGCTGACCGACAGGATTGCGGCGACGCTGGCGCACAATCAGAGCATGGATGCGGTGACGGTGACGGACCCGACGGTGGTGGAGATGAGGGAGCAGATCACCACAGGCGTGAATGCGTATCTGGACGAAGACGGAGACGGGATCACGACGCACCGGATGCTGGCGCTCTCCACACTCAACAACATGCACCAAGATGTCTGCATCTTAGCAGAGGATCTATCAATTTCACTCATAGTTTTGCCTTTTCACAAGCAACAAGAGCCTAGTGGAAGGCTTGATCTTGGCCATGCTGGCTTTAGGCATGTCAATCGCAAGGTATGTGATGTGTTAAACCAAAGTTCAAATATATTAGCAACGGAGTACAATTCAGTTGGTAAGACGTCGCTGGTGTGTGTGAGTTCGCAAAGAAAAAAGAATCAACTAGACTTACCTTGTTGTAGAGCTAACAAGGATAACTCCTTTGATTTGACAGATCCTTCGCCACGCGCCGTGCTCGGTCGGGATTCTAGTCGACCGGGGCCTCGGGGCGACGGCGCTGTCAAGATCGGCCATATCCCTCTATGCAGCAGTGATTTTCATAGGTGGGAAGGATGACCGGGAGGCACTAGCCTTTGCCGGTAGGGTGGCCTGTCACTCGGGTGTGAAGTTGACGGTCATACGGTTCCTGCTAGAGGCTGCCGGGGACAGCGTGTCTTCGATCGTGACCATGGCGAGGGCCAACACCGCGGAGCATCAAGAGGAGATGAAAGTTGATGATGAGTGCTTTGCAGACTTCTACGACAGGCATGTAGCCGGAGGGCATGTGGCCTACATGGAGAAGTACCTGAGTAACTCGGGGCAGGCCTTCTCGACGTTGAGGTCGCTCGAGGCACAGTATGGTCTGTTCATCGTGGGGCGGGGCGGGAGGGTGAACTCGCTCCTCACGGTGGGGATGAATGACTGGGAGGAGTGCCCAGAGCTCGGCCCCATCGGGGACATCCTCTCCGCTTCAGATTTCTCCGCAACGGCCTCTGTTATGGTAATACAACAGCACAGCCTCAAGGGGGAACTAGATGGTCTCCAAGAGGAATTCTCAATCATGTAGAGTGATTTTGTACAGATATACAGCATTTGATTTCAATTTTCAAATGCTGTCACTTGTAAGTATTGTGTCTCAATGTTTTTTAATCAACCCAAATTGTATTGCACCGAACCAGTCTGTGTGTGAATGAGAGAGAGAGAGAGAGAGAGAAAGAGAGAGTGTATGCTATTACAAAATTTTGGATAAGGATCAAGAACACAATGTATCATCAAGTATTACAACATTCCAAACAACAAAAACGTGGAGTGGTTTTATTGTCTGATCAAATGAAAATCCAAAAAAAAGGACTTAATTTAGCAATGGCAAAGTGAGGATTGTTACTCGAGTGCTTGCTATTTTACTCACAAGCCAGGAATGGGGAATTGAGTTGTCAGCGCCTCAACTCTTCTTTGCAGATCCGACACCCGGTCGGCCAATGGGAAGCTCGGGGATGTCACAAATTTCATGAAATCTTGGAGCTTGGGGCCTGAAGCAGCTTTCTTTGCTTCCTGGGTGATTTGCACACCTTCGTGGATGAAGTCTGCAACCGCAACAAACTCTTTTTCACTAAAGCCTCGGGTAGTCATGGCAGGCGAACCTATACGTATGCCACCGGGCACTAGTGCACTTTTGTCACCTATATGGCGAAAACACGGGAGTAAGGGGCCAAAAAAAAAAAGAAAAGAAGCAAAGGAACAGATACAGTATCTGGATTCAAGAAGTTGAAACTGTATACACTCACCAGGTACAGAGTTTTTGTTGAGGGTTATAGATGCCATGTCGAGAATTTTCTCCACTCTCGCGCCATCAATGCTCTATTCAAACATCATATGCATTAATAATTCAATATCAATGCCTTATTGATTGAACTAAAGTGAAAATTTTAAAAACTTGGTCAAGTGCTTCTCATGTGATTGATTGGAGTAGTAAAACTCAAGTTGCAGATAAAAGGGAATAAATAGCTAAGGGGAAATATGAAAGTATGATGTTTACCAAGGGACGGAGATCCACAAGAACCAGATGGTTATCACTCCCACCGGAAACGAGTTTGTATCCCAACTCCATCAATCGTGAAGCTAGAGCTCTACAATTCGAGACCACCTGTGCAGGGGAAATTATTGTCAAAATGGGCAAGCATTTCACTGACAATTCAAGATGGTTATTGATTTATTATCATGAGAGTAACTCTGGATACTACCTTGCTTTGGTAAGCCTTGAATTCTGGAGATTTTGCATGCTTAAGAGAAACAGCAAGCCCTCCAATGGTGTGATTATGTGGGCCTCCCTGTTCAAATTTACAAGTGGATTGAGAGACCAAAAAACAAATACATCTATCAAGAAAGATTGATATTTGGCACCATAATGGTGAGCAAAGCAGACTATATTCTCAGACCTGCAATCCTGGAAAAACGGCATTGTTAATTGCAGTTTCCAGATCAACTCCCAAAACAGGTTCCTTCTTGAAAAAGATCATGCCACCTCGAGGACCCCGGAGAGACTACAGAAACATGAAATATACATTTAAACGGCAGCCTACTTGAGTAAAAGCAGCAACTCATAAAGCTCTGTGAAAGTGTTTTAGACAACATGCATATTGCCCGGGTGTCGAGCTTGTAAGAATTGAAAAAATAAGAATCAACATTAACCTTATGTGTTGTTGTGGTTACAATGTCACAGAACTCAAAAGGATTAGCAACAACAGATGCAGAAACAAGCCCACTAATATGAGCCATATCCATCATAAGAAAAGCACCCGCAGCATCTGCAATCTACAAGGAGCATCAAGAAACATATTTAGATGTGAATGAAATTGAGCAGGCACGAAGAGGTAATATAATAAATTTATGAATCATTACATGGGATATTGTACCTTTCTCATGCGAGGATAGTCAAAATCTCGAGGATAAGCACTAGCGCCTGCAATGATAAGTTTGGGACGGAAGAGGGCAGCTGTTTTCTCAAGCATATCATAGTCAACAAGGCCTGTAGTCTCATCCAATCGATAAGGCATCGATTCAAAATATATAGAGGTTCCCGAAACCCGTCGCTTAGCAGTCATGAAACCGTGCGACAAGTGCCCACCGTGTGGTAAATCCAGTCCCTAATGTCGATTCAAAATCACCCGAGTATTTATTAGCTGTAAATGCATCAAAACATTGATGCAAAGAGCTTAAAAGAAAGAATCTCATATACCATTATACGGTCATGTGGGTTAAGAACCGCTGTGTAGACCTCAAAATTAGCGGGTGAACCAGACAACGGCTGGACATTCACACCCCATTTACTTCCATCCAAATTAAAAGCTGCAAGAGCCCTCTCTTGACAAAGAATCTCAAGTTCATCAATGAACTCATTGCCACCATAATATCTGAGGCAAAAAATGTTCTCGTGAGTTGAATACAGATTAAACAAAATAATGCCAAAATGTATCATTAACTCCCCTTCTAAATTCTAACATACCTTTTGCCAGGTAATCCCTCGGAGTACTTGTTCGTGAGGCAAGAGCCAACTGCTTCCATCACAGCTCGAGAAGTGAAATTCTCTGAAGCAATAAGTTCCAAGCTTCTGAATTGACGATTTTTCTCCTTGTCAATAATGCTGCGAACCTCTGGATCAACTTCTTTCAAGCCAAAATCCACAAAGCTACTCCCAGTTCCTAGTCATTTTAATTAACAACAACAAAACAATTTGTAACTCCAACCAATTCAACAAGGGAGAGAATTTTGCCTGTTCAATTACTTTAAGAGCAGAACAATTGATATGCACACCATCACAACAACAAATGCAAATACTAAGAGAATGGAAGAAAAAGGGAAATAATCCATAGTATCATGTCATACAGAAGCAGCCAGTTATGAACAATACCTCCAACTTCAGGTACGGGAATAGGCGCAGAAGAAGGCGGCTTCCCAGTGACTAAGCTCCCTTCAAGTTGAGATGATCTACAAGGCTTGAACGAACTCATTTTAACATGACTCGGGCTTCCAATCGCACCCATCCAGTTTGAAGGAAATACTGATGTCTTAATCCCAACTGGTTGCTGAATGGAATTCATGATTGCAGATCCACCACAAGCCTGCATGCTAGCTCTCTCGGGAAGCAGAGATGTTTTTTATAATTAAACTGAAATACACCATTAAGAACACAATTACTTCAAATACCGAAACAAAAGTCTCAGCTGCCTAACATTTACGTTTGCAGTTATTTTAGATTAACACAACGGTATGCATCCCAGATAATTTTTCTGAAATAAATAAAACACTGCAACAAAAATCTAATTCTAGTAATTAAAAAGCAGTGTATTCTGATAACGATTCATCTAAAACCATATTGCCACACGAAGCAGATTAAATCAAAAACAATTATGAGTCTCTCAAGATTAAAAAAATAAGAAATGAAAAAACAATTGAATATAAACTAGGAGTACTTCAACTATCTAAGAAAAAAAATTGTTCCTTGCTCAATAACAATAGAGTTTGATTTTTGATACTTTGAATTAACATCTCAATCCAACTCATCACAACGACAATCAGCAAATTCATTTCAAAGAAGTTAGAGAGGCACAAATACTTCTAACGAGAGAAAAAACTACTCTTTTTATCTCGAAAATAAGCTATCAACGAGCTCGAAATCAGCAGAAAACTTTGCACAACAACTCAACGTTCAACTTTCGAATCTAACAGCGTCAAAAAACAGCAACGGTAACCCGATGAAAACAAATAACCACGCAAACAGAGCAAAAATAACTGGATTCTTCAGCTACGCAACAATACAATACCTCAAGACCTTCTCCTCCTTGTAAAGAAAGAGAAGCAATTTGCCAGAGATTTTCGTCAAATGTAAAAAAATTGGGTGTTGATTATGCAAAAATGGGAGTGAGCAGTGGAGAAAATAAAACCTAGGTGGCTCAAGGAAAAGCGCGCGCCGCTCAATCTTATTATACTCGCTCCATTTGTATGCGACTACGAACAAATACCATTATCAATTAACATATTTTATTTTGCATTTTAATTAAATAATTCGTTTCATTAAAGTATGAGATTATTCAAAAAAAAATAGTCGATCGACTTATATGATGTTATTTTATTTTGTAATAATAATAGTCACGACTACGTACATTATATTACTCCCTCCGTCCCCCATTAGGAGACATTTTTACCGGGCACGGGTTTTAAGAAATGTAAAGAAAAGTTGGTTGAAAAAGTTAGTGGAATGTGAGACTCATTTTTTTATATTAGTTTTATAATAAAATGTGAGTGAATTGAGTTAGTGGAATGTGAGACCTACTTACCATTTATGGTAAAAAATAAAGCGTGACTCTTAATTGGGGACGAACCGAAATGGAAAAGTGTGACTCTTAATAGGGGATAGAGGGAGTATATAATATAGAATTGTTAAAAAAAAAATCAGTAATAGTAATAAGGGTTGGGGTTTAATATGATAGCAAACCAAGTCAGATATTTTAGAATATTGCTTTAGAAAATCTTGGACAACTACATTTCTAAAGAAAATCTGAGACAACTACCCTACGGTATTGGATGTGAACTAGCCACGTTATATTGGACGATGCATCTTTCATTCAAAGGGCATTTACTGTTATTTTATTGAATCAGCTCTCTTAAGTTTTGTTGAGATGAATTTAGTATCCAAATTTCATGAGTTTTTTTTGCTTTTCGTCATTCTTTGGGTGCATCATTTAAAGCAACAGCTTGGCAGGCATGGGCACAACCAACCGTGCCAACCTGATACGGGATGCAAGCGGGATAGGCATCCGACACTATATGGAGCAAAAACCACGAACAAAGATAAACAACCAGACTCGACGTATAAGACGACATACTTTGAAATTGAAAACATATGTAAGAAACAACACATTCCCATCGCTGCCAAAAAAGAAAATGAACCTAAATTGTTTGACATTCAGAAAGTTCAGTATTGAGAGATGCGTGGGGAAGTTCACAACCTCTCAAACTTTCAAGAAATGCAGCATTTCTATGGCAGAAAAAGGTGAACTTCTCTGTGAAACAAACTAGCCACTTTCGAGTTAGATTGATCTTATATCTCATGACCAAAAGCCATTGATATCAGAAGTTTTAGTCATGCCAATGAGGGGAGCTCACTCCACGTGTGAAAGGCCGCCGCCAGTCTCAGCTCGTGTTCTGCACAACATATCAAAATTTAAGTAATGGATTCGAGAAATGGTATTTGAAGTCTAAGTTTGTATATGTCGACTTGTTAGTACATGGGTATACCATAAGATGCTACTAACTACTACTATTAAGAAATTATGTTTTCGTATGCAACTTACAAAAAAGTAGTACTATCAAACTTACTATACTATATATCAAACTCAAGCTTTTTATGTGCAAATGACAAATACTCAGGCTTCTTTCTGGGTGGGGGTAGAATGAGTTTATGAGAACTCACTTGTGGTCTGAAGGATTTGGTGTGATTTCATAGACTATTGTCGCAACGACATCTCTTTTCAGCTGCATGAGGTTGATATTAGATCACGTAAAAGAGCAGCAAAGAACATATTCAAATCAAATTTCGCTACCACAATACCTGAGTAGCTTCTCCTTTCAACCCAATGTAATGTATTTGAGTTGTACTTGCATTGCCACCAAAATTAACTGGGAAATGCAACGTGAGGTTCCCAACACTCTGAAATCTCGAATACCTGTTGATACATTATTAAGAGAGTCAGAAATTCAAGATTGGTGAAGAGATCTACGGAAATTTTTTCAAGAAAAGATTGCAGTCGGATACCGATACAAAATGCACACGGTGCTAAAAGTATAATTTAAACCTCACCTTGTCTGGTACTCCAAAACTCCTTGTAAATTTTCTGCCAAATCCCACTCCTAAGATGATTTAAAAAAAGTCAATACTAGAATTACGAGTACAATCTGACCAAATAGCTTACGTAACAGCATACCTGCACGGCTTGCATATTCTGAGCATCTGAAAAGTCAATACCCTCTCGGTTGATGAATCTGGGTTAAGCAGCTCATTCAGGCAACAAAAATAATAGGTAGCAAGATATGGTGATAAGGATAAATTGACAAAATTCGGCAATGTAATACACTAATACAATTCTAGTAAATTATAGGGGAAAAGAGCACACTTAACTATATCATATTAAAATGAAAAAGCAAAAAGTTATTAGAACTCACGCTCTCATCTTCGCAGGACTCGTCCCATCAGCACCACCAACGATTGAAATGCTCTTTAGCTTAACATCTGATGTAAATCTATACATTAAGCAAACATATAAGCACATTTCAATAAAATTAACCGGCTAAATGAAAATCAATCAGGTAGTAGATCATCCAATTGAGAACATCAACAATTCCATAAAAAATACAATAAGCTAAGCTTTGAGCTATCACATAGTTAAATGGATTTTTAGCTGCAGAGTATGCAGTTTGCTACCAGTTGAGGCTTCCACGATGAACATACAAGTCATTCCTTAATTCTTATCAACTATTTCTTTCATGAAAAAAATAACAGGACACTCGCCACTCAATCCATCGAACAGAGAAAGTTTGATACTCACGGAATAAAGACTATCAACTCAGGATCATCTTCGTTGCTTTCCAAGTAACCCTGTGGCATTCAAAACAAAATCGATGAAGTAATTTATAGCTATCAAACACAACACACACAATCAATAAGAGAAAAGAAGACATATAAATGTCCCCTCCACCATACCTCATGCTAGCATATACATGACTTAATACTAAAATACAACATCTATTGAAGATAAGAAACAAAGCAATTCAATAGCAACTAAAAACTTTTTTAATCCAATACAACGTGATACTAATCCACTGACAAATATAGCAATCAGACTTCACCACTGAAACAATAACTCAAAACATCAATTTATGGAAAACCTATCGGTAACCAAAACTCAACAGATTAGGGAGTACCTCTGAAGAGTTCAGCCGCTGCTCCCAATCTTTGAACACCGACTTCACACTTCCAGAAACAGCCTCATTCAGCGCAGAAACCTTCAGAAACACAGATAAAATGCTGATCTATGTACATTCAGATTACAAAAAAATTGTAGAAAATCGACTCAACAAATTCGAGATAGTTGATTCTCGCAGATCACTGAACAAAAAAACTCACAAATAATACACTAATTCTTCTTCTAAACAACGAATTTCTCCGCATAAGCAACAGAGCCTCACATCATCACATGTACAGAAAATTAGAATTTTCAAGTAAACCTAATGCAGAGAGAGAAAGAGAGCGGAACCTTGGATAGATCGATGTGTTTGTAGAGAGACCAATCGGTGGAGCAATCGTGCTCTTCGCAGCTGTGATCGTGCAAACACGACATGTTTTTCAGCTCGGTTGCTATCTGAGTGCGTGTTGTGTGTTTTTTGTGCGTGAAAAAGTAGATATTTGCGCCGATATATGAACACCTACTATAGATTAAAAAGAGCTTCTGAGTATAAAAAACTAAAATAAAATGGGTTACGCAAAGTATCTTTTGTCTAAAAAAAATTAACAAAATTCTAATATTATTATTTTTGAAATAATTGGTAAATATAACATATTTTGATTTTCTCTGCGATTTTTGGACTTGATTAATTTTTTTTAATTTGTTTCGGAATTTCACACTAATTCAAGTTATTAGTAAAAATAGTTTTGTTTTTAATTTTGAAAGATATCATCGTTTATTGACATATAAATACACTAACTTTAGGTGCATTTACATTTTTTTTATGAAATTTGAAAGGAAAAATACCTGAATTTAATTGTGCTACATTAATTTTTTTCAAATTTGAGTTTTACCCGTATTTAATATTATTCTGCAAATCGGAATATCGATGTGGACCAAATTTATGGGAAATTTGCTACTCCAAAATTTGCAAATTTATCAAAATTTAGGGATATTGGCATCTGGGGTCCTATTCTCATGCTTATAGCACCCTAATCCAAAATCTAGACTAAATTTTCACTCTTGGATTTTAAAATGAGTGGATGAGATTAAAGCTCACAATTCTCAATAAATAGTAGACAAAATATTAACAAAAGGGTAATATCGTCATTATGTTATCATATGATAATTTCCGTGGATGTTTTTATATATCAACATTGTGTATTACAAATATCAACAATATGACATTAGAATATCAATACAAGGACAATAAAATATCAACACATTTTTATTGAGATTGAACATGCATAATATTGAGATTTTGCCTACAATATATTGAGATTTTTTGTTGTATTTGTTGATAAAAGCTGCTTATCAACATGTACGAAAATTGAAATATAATTTATCAAATTTCATCACCCGAACATCGTCGGAACATATGTAATTGAGATCTCGTTGGAATCCTTATTAAACTATCTTTAATTTGATATATTTTTTGTGAAAAAATAATTTAAATTGAGAGAGTTACGTAAATTTAAAGATTTGAGATGATTTTGAGAAGAGAGAAAGTAGTTAGTTATAATTACTACATATAGGATTTGACATTAATACCCTTTTAATTTAATTAATAATTATTTAAATTTAAAATATATTACACTTGGCATTATATTAACCACAAGATCTTATAATCTAATGGTTGAAAATTGGTCTCAATTTGGGATTGATAATTAGTTAACAATTGATTACATCCCTTGACATCTAATATCACGAAATTTTCAAAAAAGTTAGGTTTTTCCCACAAACTTTAAATTTGACAAATAATATCACAAACTTTACCCCTTGTTTGTTTTTTCCCACGAATGAAAAAATTAATGTTATTTTAATAGATTGAAGAATAATTTTGGAGGGTGTGTTTCAAGAAAAACTATCTTCAAAAATTGAAAAACTTGAAGCTCTCAAAATTGTTGTTGAGAAATTATGAAAAAAAATCCGTTTATTTGAAGAATTTTTTCATTCGTGGGAAAAAATAAATCCAGAATAAAGTTCGTGATATTATTTGACAATTTTAAAGTTTGTGATATTAGACGTCGATATCCATTTAGAATACTGTGAAATTTCAAATTTAAGAATACTGAAATTTCAAAATCACCCTCCAAATTCATCGTAACAAAATCAGAAATCAACCGGAAAAGGCAGCGAGGAAAATGGACTCCGCAGAGGTCAGGAGCTCAAAAGCGGTTCACGGCGGCGGCGGCGGATACACTCTCCCGGCAGTCCGGTTCGCGAACGAGGACATACTATTCTGCATTGATGTCGGCCGGAAACGTTGGCGGAGATGAAGGTGAACGGGCCCAACGGTCGGCCCTACACCCGATTGGATTCAATAAAGCAGGCGATTATGCTATTCGTGCACTCCAAGCTCAGCATCAATCCCGATCACCGTTTCGCGTTCTCCGCCCTCTCCAAATCCACCTATTGGGTACCATTTCTGTGCCCTATTCACTTGTGATCAGTTAATTACTGTGTTGTTTGGATTTTAGGGTTGAATTGATTGGTTGAGAGAGTGAGATGGAATTCGGAAGCTGCACTGCAGCTTTAACTCCTTAGATTAGCTGGTGAGAGTTCGCATGTGTATCACTTGATTCAGTGGTCAGTGGATAATACTTTTGTTATGTTAAGAATGAGAGGCATTATTGGGGATTGCAGAAGAGAAGTGAAATAATTCAATGTTGAGCTAGGAGGTTTCAAGATTGAAAATATTTGCTATTTGGATTTATCTGGTTTTGGCTTGTTAGTTGTTACTGGGTGCAGCATGCCTATATAAGATAACAATATGCATTTGCAATGAAAGCGTGCTGCGGAGCTTTATATGTTGGTACCTCGTGCTGAACATGTTCGTAATGCTTTTGTTTAATCAACATTATGCATTCTAACTCACTGCTATAGAGCTCTGCATAATTTTGTGATATGGTGTATGTGTTTTTCTGTTTGAGTGGCATGGTTGTCACGTTGATTAGAATCACGCCTCTTTTTTGTGTTGGTTGTGACCCATGTATGTTAGAAATCTACCTGTTATCATATTTAGAAAAGTTGAAAGATCTGGGCTCATTTTACTTTGCTAGTAACTTCTTTTGTTTTGATGGATGATAAATTTTGCTGCAAGATGCTAAAAGGACAGGATCATGTCTTAGGTTGACTTAGATATGATAATTTAAGTAGACATCTTCGACATTGGGTTGCTGAAATATTGGCATGAATGCTATGCTCTTTGCTCTTAGACACAGTTTGTCTCCTGTTCCTCTCAGTCAGTTGTTATTGATGCTACTCTTAGTCTATTTGATCTTATTCACCTGATTTTGTCCTATTGCTTCATTGTACAGCTCCGGAAAGAGTTCAGCAGTGAAGTTGATGCATCACTTTCTGCTCTACGAGGTCTCTCAGTGGATTCATCCGCTAGTCAGGCAGATCTCACTCAGCTTTTCAAAGTAGCAACTCATGAAGCAAAGAAATCCTGTGCTCAAAATCGTATATTCCGCGTGGTCAGTGACCATCATGAACTCACATCATCCTCATATCATATGTTTATTACATTATCAATTATCATCAACAAAAATAGTAGTAAATTAAATTTGGTTACATTTAGGATCTGTAAAAACCAAAAAATCATCTCCATATTCTTACCTTTCTTTGTTTTATGCCTTCCTATGCCTATGCTTAATCTCTTGGCTTTCTCTTGTTTCAGATTTTGATCTACTGTAGGTCATCCATGCCGCCACAATCCCAGTTGCCTTCAACTTTGAAGCTCTTCACCTTGGATGACGACAAACCCGGACCTCATAACTGTCCACAAGTGGTGTATGATACACTGGTTGACGCCCTCGAACGAATCAGTGAGTTCAAAGGCTATATATTCGAGAGTGGTCAAGGACTGACTCGTGCCCTTTTCCGAAACATGTGCCAGTTGTTGTGCCATCCTCAGCAGCGTTGCATTCAGGACGAACTGGACCTTCCCAAGTCTCTGGTGAAGAAGTTTCCTGCAGCTGACGCGTTGCAAGGGAATGACAACGTCGTCGTCTCCAGCAAGTGACTGAAATGTAATTATCAAGAATCTAAGGTAACTCTCCAGCCACCATAATGCTGTTTTATCTGTCTGAATTTGTTAGCTCTATTACGGTAAATTTGATGGAGTGTTTATTAAATTCAGATTCTTCGTCTTTTAAGATGCTCGGATCCTCTATTGCGTAATCATGTCGATTATGATATTACATAACCTCGATCATGGATATGTGTATTAAGATAAGCATGAGCCTAATACACCTCCGATGCATCGAGTTTATGTAATACTCCCTCTGTCCACAGCTAATAGTCCTAGTCTTTTTTATCCACTTTCGGCCGTCCACAAAAATTAGTCACCTTCTATTTTTGCTAGTTTCCCTCTCTAATAAGGCAGGACTCATCTTCACATTCTCTCTATGAGTATTGCTATATTTTACTACTAATTTTGCATTAAAACTCGTTCGACCACCGCCGAGACTATTAGAGTAGAATTGTACTACCTTTGTCCCTTAAAAATAGAACTTATTTCTATTTTGGGTCGTCCCTTAAAAATATAAACTTAAAACCTTTTATTTTAGGACTTGAACTCCACAATATACTAAGACTACTTCCACTACCTTTTCTCTTTCTCTCTCTTACTTTATCTTTTTTCCTTTTCCATTCTCTTACTTTACCAATTAATTTTGCTTACTTTACCAATTGTGTATTAAAATCTGTGCCGTACTAAAAAAATTTATTTTTCAAGGACGGAGGTAGTAGTATACGTATAATGTAGAACAGAATCTTCCTTGTTCTTAGGCCTTAGCTGTTCTTTTGCCCAAGTCAGACATGATAAGCATTTAAAACATTCTCAATAATGGATTTTTTTTTTTTTTTTTTAATTTTTTTTTGGTTTGTGTTGATGAATAGATGATCTGATCCACAAAATGAGATGAAATTATTATGATAGTTATTAGTATAATCGAAGTTTGAAAATACATGTACGTACCAGATTGTCATAACCACTTATCTTATCATATACTTGTGGTTGTGTTTGTGAAGATAACTCCAATTATCAAATAGGAGTGCTATAATTCAGGTCAACGGTTTTGGTTGTGTAATTGTGTTATTAATTTCATTAGTCATTTTATTAAAATGTTTATAGTCAACTATTCATATGATTTAGAAGTGTCACCTGTTGTAGGTAAAATTTATTGGCCATGAAAATGTAAACTAGTGAATTTGACTTACTTGATCCAACTTGAACTTCAAAGTGTAAAAGCCTATTTGTAGAAGAAATGGTAGTAGTATGTATGAATTTTCTAATTAGATTATTGATTTTTGAATGCCTATGTGAGTAGTTACTAACTAAATAAATATGCATAACAAAGCTATTAAAACTCATTGGTGTCTTCATAAGAATATAAAATAAATATTGATGTCAGCATGATTGGCCTTTCATAATAATGTAAAGTCTACAACTTAAAATAAATAAATAAAGTATAGTCGTTATAAATATTTTGTTATTATTGTTATTGGCTAATAACTACCTGACTAAAAGGTTACTTAATTTCCACTGAGGCTGTCATTTTCTATTGTCTCTGTTTATTTATTATTTATTTTAGGCATGTATTGCTTTTTTCTTGATGGCCTTGCTAGGGTACTGAAATTTAATTACCACCAATAGTTAGATGTCAATATTCAAAGCCCTACAAAAGAATACTACTACTATTTAAATATATAATAGATAATATAAATTGATTTATCATGCTATGCTATATAGGGAGTAGTATAAAAGTCCAAAGAGAGAGAGAGAGAGAGTTCAGGTTGTACGTCTAATTTGAATATAGCTGTATACAATCTTAAATAATTACTACTCCTTTACATAAGAAAATTAAATCATCTATTAGTCATCAACTTATAATATTTGAAAATAATGATCTGTTTCTTCCAAAGGTTGAGGTGCCCTGAATCGTGTAGAATATTTATAATAAATAATGTTATCATTCTTATTGGTAACCGTGTGGATTATCTGCTAAGTAAAGTCATACACATAGATCAATAATTATCATTTTATCGAATTTATTTAGTTTTAATTTAGACTTTATATTACAGGAACCAAGTATGTTGTTCAACTTCATTGCTAATAAAATACTAGGAGTAATAGTTATTTTTCTAACAAATACGATTTGATAAATTAATACATATTATAGAAAACTCTCTATCAAGTACGCGTTTATGCAGGATAAGTCCAATTCCATCTTCTGATATACTGGAATACACATTTAATAAAAAAACAAACAAATAAAATACACAATAAATTTATCCAAATGGAATTGGGCGGTTAGCCTTGTGAATTGGAACAAGTATAACATGAAAATTACTAGTAGTAAGGTCTTAGAACTTATCATATTTGTTTCGATAAATATGCTTTTTAGACACTTGAATATGTTTGGATAAGGGGACTTACTTCACAAAAATGAATTCTCACTTTTCTCTTATAAGTAACGAATTATATCTAACAAATCGCTATTTCCGGCTGAAAATATTATGTGCAATATTACCATGTGCAATACATATTTCAAAAATATTTCAAAATATTTCACAATATTTCAAAAATATTTTTGAAATATTTCAAAATATTACAAAAATACATATTTGAAAAATATACCATGCAATACAATTATTCAAAAATGTACTGCTAATGAGAATATTATATACCATGCAATATATATTTAACCACTAGTATATACTCTTGTGACATCAATACCAACAAGTAACCAAACCAAAACTACCCAAATTTCAAACCCAATTCTTTAAAAAAACACAAATATTACAAATTAAATGTGTAAAATATTGATAAGTCAACACCCAAATAGCTGCAAACTGATTTCTGCATACCAATTCAATCCTACACAAATACACATAAGATGCCCTTTGAATTGAATCTTGGGGTAGCCTATAATAATAGTCCAACAAATAAAAAACAACTCAATTATTGAATCTAGTTGTTCTTCAACTCTCCATCTCTTTCAAGAAAATATAAAATTTTACATATTCCATGGTCCCCAACTCCCTATATATGGGGACTATATTTCTCCCATTTGGATTCCAAGTATATACAACAAGACACACTCTAGAGGGAGAGAAAGAGAAGCAAGAGAGAGAAGATGGGAATTTGTGCTTCCATTTCATCTCCAGTGATACATGATGATTCATATGGCCAAGAAAGTGCTGTGTATTATACAGGAATAAGTAGCAATGAATCATCACAGAAAATTGGCTCAGTTTATTCTCATACAGGAAGCAAAGGATTGAACCAAGATTGTGCTCTTCTTTTTCAGGTATGTCTCTAACATATTTCCTACTTTTTTGTGTTATATAATGTTCTTTATATAAAAAAAAGATGAGAAGGGAAAATAGTGAGTTTGAATCCTAAATGTATGTCCCATCAGAACTGTCATAAAAAGTTATGATCATCAACAAAATTTCTCCTAAATTCATCCATCAAAATACACATGATTTCATAGTCAGGTATTGTATTTGCATTGAAGGATTATGAAAATGCAACAAAAAAGTGAGAACATAAATCTATTAATACTTTAATAAAATTGTGTATTCTTAGTTTCTTACATATTTTGATATCTTGTAGTGACATCTTTACATATTTTGATTTTGAAATTCCAAGAATAATCTAGTGATTTACTATTACATATAGATATTAATTTGTATCTTTTCAAAAAAAGCTTAGCCCAAATTTATTGACAGTATTTAATATGTGTGCACTGAGTGAAAAGCTCAAGGGGCTTTAAGCCCGTAATACTATTTTGTGTGAATTATTGTGTAAAATTCCGGTTATCAAAACAATCATTGGGAAATTCTCCTTTCAACATTTCGAATAAGAAATATAGAAAACACAGCCCTCGTCGAAAAAAAATCACGTATCCGTCTCTGCATGTGTGTCGGATGTACTATCCAAAAACACTGACTAAACCAAGAGCAGCCACATAACTTTTGCGGGGTTGTTTTGCAGGGCTATGGAGTCGAAGAAGGGGCCATTTGTGCAGTGTTTGATGGGCATGGCAAGAATGGGCACACAGTGAGCAAGATTGTGAGGAACAGGCTGCCTTCTCTCCTTCTCAACCACAGAAAAATGGGGAGTGATCAAAGCAAGAATTTCCAAAGATGGAAAGAAGCTTGCATCACTTCATTCAAAGCTGTAGACAGAGAGATTCAATTTCTTGAAACCTTGGATTGCTCTTGTAGTGGAACAACTGCTACTGTCGTAATCAGACAGGTAAATTGATTAATCATACTCGAACTTTGTCGAAATTTATAACTCGAACTTTGTCGAAATTGCAATTTTGCCCCGAAAGTCGAGAATCCCGACTTCATAGATTGTTTATAAAGTAAATGTAAGTTGAGGACATTTTCTAGAGTAAAAGAAAGTGTGTTTGATTTTTATTTACGAAGTGTGGTGGTGATGATGATAGGCTGAAGATCTGACGCTTGCAAATCTTGGAGATTCGAGAGCAGTTCTAGGGACAAGGAGCGAGAATGGGATCGTGGCCGTTCAGTTGACTAATGATCTCAAGCCTGGGGTGCCATGTAAGAAGAGAAGAAACCACACTTTTTCAATAAAACTGTTTACACGCACTACACACACTATATATGCATGAAATAGTAGGTGATGATGTTTTGAAAATGTGTTTTTTATACTTTTGCAGGTGAATCAGAGAGAATAACAAAGTGTAAAGGGAGAGTGTTTGCACTAAAAGAAGAGCCACATATACAGAGAGTCTGGCTGCCTTATGATGACTCGCCCGGACTCGCTATGTCTCGAGCTTTTGGGGATTTCGTGCTAAAAAACAACGGTATTATTTGCATCCCGGAGGTCTCCCACCACCGGATCACTCCCCAGGACGAGTTTCTTGTCGTGGCGACAGACGGGGTGAGCAAACTTTTGAAGAGAAAGAAATCGCATTAGAATTAATTATGAATTTTAGAAAGGATTGGTTCAATTTTTCTAAATATCTAATTCTTTTGATTGAAGGTGTGGGATGTGCTGAGCAATGAGGAAGTAGTGTCGATGGTAGCGGCTGCAGATAATGAAGAGGTAGCAGCAAAGGCAGTGGTTGATGCAGCAATTGCAATGTGGAAACACAAGTTTCCCAACTCAAAAAGGGATGATTGCACTGTTATTTGTCTATTTTTGCAATCTAAATCACTGTAGATTTATATCTTGATATATATACATATAGTCTTGAAGTCTACTGGGGTTTAGCCCACTTCAATATCATAGCCACATACATGATATGATGTATAAACCATGATATTTGAATGCTAAGATATTGAGTGAAAGTAGGAAATGTTTTGTGTGAATATGATTTTGATCCTAGTTTGTGTACTAATGTCTTTTTAGAAATATATCTCCTAACTTATGGTCTCTTAAAAACCCTACAGCTTCAAGAACCCAAGGAGCTGACTCAAAATTCTGTTACCAAATTATATCAATTAAGACATAAATTAAAAAAAAAATTCAAGATTTAAAAAAAAACACATAAATTGGAGACATTTTTATGTCAGAATATAAAGTTGGAAAACACAAAACAGAATTAAATCAACCCTCTAAATATTTGCAAACATAAGCAATTTTATAAATGGTTACCTAATGATTGATAATAAGGATGGAAATCCATCTTCTCAGATAAGAGTATTCATAGTAATGTTTCAGTAAGTAGCAAGTTTTTGTACACGGTGAAAAGGGGAAAGAGAAGTGGCCTCAGAGTTTATCGATAAAAATTGCCCACCGAAGATACGGAAGAACATGTGTAGCAAAAGAAGGCAACGGATCAAAAGGCATAAAATAATGGTTCTCTTACATTGCAGGAACAGCAGCAGCTTCCTCATCAGCTAATTTATCCTTGGAATTCTCTCCACCGACCAGAAAATCATCGTATATAACTGGCATTCGTATCCGTTCATGAGCAGATGTACGTTTTGGTCCGGTTTCGAGCTGGCTTTGATCGTGAGGTGCGAGATCCATATTATCCGATGGATTACCCTCGATCTGATTGCCAGCAAGAGGTGGGTTTTTTGAGGGAGCATCTCGGTGTTGCACGGGTGGTTCTTGCTTCTGCTGCTTGAATTGTTTCTGCAATGTTGTGAATGAGAATAATTTAATAGTTTGATTCTAGCAAAACACGGACAGCTACACCAAAACGACTACGGAGGTGCAACTGCTTACACACGATGGCTAGTGACGTGACTATGAAACTAAAGCAAATTTAGAAAAGTTATTATCTAAGTAAACATGCATGTACACCTACAGCCAAACATACCTCAAACTCTCTTCCTTGTCTCATTATCTCTTTGTAGGCATTTGGATCGCTTACTTTGATAATATTCCATAATACACCACCACCTCTACGGAATCGGCTGCCATCTGAGGTCTTCTGACCTCCACAAGCTTGGATTGCATCAACCTACACGTTCGTTTTTCATGTTAAATTGGCCTAAGATCGAATCTGTACAAAAATGAAACTCACAAGTTTTGCTATACATCATTTCCAAAAGAGTTTTTAAAATTCTAGCTGAAGGACAAACTAACTACAGGATCTCATACATCTTTTCACCCACACATCAATATTTACTCCTGGCCTGGGCTTTCTCGTTTAGCAGACTGAATTTACATAAGTTCTAATGATCATTAGCCATGGGGCATCGGTTAAAAGTCTAACAGATAGGAAGAGACTATCCGAACCTACTGAATTAGTGATGACTACAACGAGGATCAGATAAGGCTGTCCTCATGAACGTAGAGTAGGACAGTCGACCAGAGTCTCACCTTGAATTACCACATCAATATTTCCAGGTTCACCTAACCATATGGATTGATACTTTACAAAACTCTCATTTTCAAGTAATACATGAGTTTTCATTGTTGTCTCAACGCATGAGGTTCACCAGGATAATGTTAGGATTATTCAACAATTTAAACAAAAAATCCTGGTGCAGTGAAAAGGATACTAGGAGTGTGATGTCAGAATAAAAGAATGATTCTACGAAAATGTAGAAGGCGTTTATTCCCAACTACATCAAACACATACCAACATAAATCATCCAAATAGTGAGGATATTTGAAGAAATCAGATTCATCTATGACCATCATCTCGCTCTGGAAATTTTGAAGCACTACACTGGATTGAAATATCACAGAATGATTAAATATGAAGAAAATCGTATTGCAATATGAGAAATCCACAAGCGACAAATAATTGAGGGGATCACAATCCTACCTATTTCTTCCAACATGTATACTGAAAGCCTTGGATGAGGGACTGGAGGTGCAAATCCCTCATGTTACATACTCTTCATAAAATCCACTACCTATTTGACTACGTCAACATGACCTAACAAAACTTGAAGAAATTTTTTAAAAAGTTCAAGACAAATGCACACGCAGCACATATGTAATACCATAGTAAAGCTCAGACCTTCCCATTGAAACGACAAAATTATATCCAAATAGTAACAGTTTGTAGTATTAAAACAGTCACCAGTATTGAAATAGCAAAAAGTTGAACAGCTATCTCTAGCAATGATGCCTGTATACAGAAACTAGAAAGGCAGTTTACCTCTTTGATAAGATCACTCAAAGCTGCCACTCCAAGACAACCAACAGCAGTGTACATAAGATAAGATTTTGGCTCTCTCAAACGCTTGCATGCATCGATAACAAACCTAAGGAAGGGGTCATAGAAAGAAGTCATTCACCAAAATTATGAAATAGATGCTTATAAAATCAAAGAAAAACTAGACGTTTTATAAAACCAACAGCAAAAAATATGAAACTGTAGCAGATAATTAGATAATAACCAGGAAACATCCCAGATAACAGAGTATATATATTTTGAATGATCGAGAACAAGACTCATAAAATATACAGACCTGTTAACATCGGTTACATTTGGACCTACACTGCCACCTTTCCTCCTCTTGTTTTTCTTTTTCTTCTTCTTCTGTTTTGAACTTGGCCTGTTAGATTCTTGATTTTCTTGAATATCATGAACATTAGAACTTTCTCCTGCTCTAGTCCTTTGAATTGGTTCAACAAACTCACCCTCTTCTACATCAAGCATCTCAACATCTTGCCCAGCCTCAAAGTTATCCTCGTCAAAAAGTGTGTCAAGCAAGTTTTCTTGTCCTTCCATGTAACTACTGCAGTAAGCGTCCAGGTCAAATATTCTTGTTCAAACAAACATAAGCAAGACTTACACTAAACAAGTATAATATCTTATAGGACCAACTAGCTGGGAATAAATTAAGCTTGTAGTTGATATGCAATAAAGTTTCCTCAAACCACTCCACCAAATGAAATCTACAAGATTATAATATCTAAAAATATGGAAATTAAATTAGGCATTAACATTTTCATAGCATATGGAAACTCACAGATTATACCTATTTGGAAACTATTAACTCTCTTACGGACTATTTTAACAAAATATTAAGAATACCTTCTCTAATCAACAGGATCTTTAAGAGATGTCATAAAATTCCGCAAACTCTCCTCACAAATATGTTTCCACATATTCCAATACAAAAATGCCACCAGATAAACAATACAATCAAATCAGGGATACACAAAGAGACAGTCAAAGGCTTCTACACGGTATCATACGCTAAATGATTCAGCTTCCAACACACAAACACAGCTGAAAAATAACAAAACCATTTCAAACACAGACAACCAAGAAACAACCAACTGCTCTGATTTTCAAAACGACTTTTACACAATAAGTGAAGCTCATAGACCACTCCTACACCTAGAAATCACCATAAACCCTAACGAATATTCATAATTAACAAAAACAAAAAAAAATCCTAGCCATCACATAAAAATTGGCGGAAACATTGGCAATACAATCAAATTTAAACCGATTCACAAGCACATCAAATTTAGAAAATGAGAAGAAGAATAACCTAGCTTCGATTACTGAAACTGTTGCAGCTCGCGACTTCAAAGTAGCAGAGAGCTTAAACACAAAACTGCCGAAATGCGGACAATCAAATTTATTTATTTATTTATATATTTGTTTGTAACGTAATATGAATCAAAACTATTAGGCCTAATATCTAAAGGGCCTTCTATTATTGGGCTAGTATATCTAATGGGCCTTATCTCTTACATGTAACAAAAAAGGACTATTCTTCAATAAAATTATAGCTTAAATTTTGATTTTATAATATTTTTTTCGTAAAATATGTAATATTATGAATATTCGTTTTCAAGCAACATACATTAAAACCAATGATATGTTTATAAAAAATCTTTTTTTAATGATGAAAAACTAATGAAAACTCTTTCAAACTGTCCGAAAATTATAACTCAGGCTGATAAGGAACTAAAAGGGAAATTGATCTCTAAAATCATGAACTTTGCCTAAAATTTGGTATTTCCCATGAACTTTGAAATTTGTATATAATATCACGAACTTTGCATTTTGTTTGGTATTTCCCAAACTCACTCGAATAAAATATATTCATCAAAATCTTATTTAACGTAGGCAGCCGTGATATGTTTTATAATATTTTGAACCACTTTTTAAGTTCATAACATGAATGATAAAAAGTTACGTTGAAAATCACATTGATTTAATTGTGTGAAGTATGATAAAAAAGTCCTGTAAGTTAGTCAAATATAGTAAAATAGACATGCCGTGGGAAATACCAACAAAATGCAAAGTTCGTGATATTATATTCCAATTTCAAAGTTCATGGGAAATACCAAATTTTAGGCAAAGTTTATGATTTTAAAGACCAATTTCCCGAACTAAAATAAGTAGATGTCGCTAAGGCATGTAAACTAACAATATACTTTAAATTATAAGTATAAGTGAATAAACTAATTATCACCAATGTTCACAAATATATTATAGAAACCAACAAATGATAGGATGGTGGTGCAATTGATATGGACCCTCCATTAATTGATAATTTGATCTAGATATTTTGCTTTCTCCTAGCTCCTATAGATGGAAAGCACCACTCATGATATTTATGCATCGCCTAACGTATTTGTATTTATTATAGGTATATTTTATTAATAAATAAATTTTAAAGATCATATCATGACAAATTCGAATGATTTAATTTCAAATATTACCAATTATACCATTAAATCAACATATGCATGCGTATATGATATGTTAATTATGCATAAGCTAGGTTTAGATGTAACTCATCCATAAAATACGATGCTATTGTGGAAAAATGAAATGCCTTAGAAAAATAGTATTCTCCATTTTTTTCAACGAATATGACATAGTAGTACTTTTTAATCTATGAACAAGTATGACACAATTTTTTAAAATAAAAAAAAAATAATATTATTATCTCTATTTATTTAACACATATTACGATAATGTTATCGTCCGATGGGGTAATAGTGTGGATATTATTGAGATAGACATATGATTATTGTTCATTCATATGGAACTAGTCATATCCATATGACCATATGTAGATAAACATTGCATGCTAGAGCATAAATTCACAATTGTTTCTTCCTGAAAAAATACACACATAAATATTGTCACACTAAAATAAAATTATTCACAAGAGATTTAATAACAAAAAATATCCAAATCATGACAATTTTATCAACCAAGTGGATGCTTGCATCTAGCAATTTGTTGTGTATAAATAATTATAGAAAGTGACGTGATCATGTGATTAATTCTTATTCAATCATATTATATCAACCATTTGTCCCTGAGTTAGAGTGGGCAGGAGTGCATAAGATTCTATCTATATTTGAAGATTCATTTTATATTGATGAATCTACCCTTGATTTCACATCTTGTCACTCAACCACATACTTAAATATCAAAATTTATGAACAAATGTTCTTATAAAGTAGTTGTAAATGTTGACTTTTTGCATGATTAAAATTTCAAATATGGTTTAGAATATGTTATTTGTAAAGTGGATAATACGCAAGATTTGTAATTTCGACCATACAAACTTTTAAAATATGAAAATCTCAATATGTTACACTATAAAGAAAGATAAACTTTATCATTTAAATTTTAAACACGCCATCAACTCTTCTATAGCTTAAACGAAATAACATTGACCCTTTAATCCGATTGTAATAATTACTATAAAACTTAGCTATAAAGTAAATATAGTTTGCATAATACTTATCAATTTAATACGCCGTTGTCACATTGAATACATTTTGCGACAATTTCAATTATAGGGACCACTAGAAGGCTAATACGAGTGGTTATTCTTTTATGGTGGTACCCACTGAATATTCTAATCTTATCTTTTCAATTAAAAGTATTTTTTGATAGAAAATACATCAAAATAACATAATGATTAATTAGAAGTAGAAAACGAAATAATTAACAATCGATGTAAGCTTACATATAGGTTTATGTTAAAATGACAACCTCTCTTAAATGACATCGTGACACCATTTATACAATAATATTATAAACGCTACACAATAATATTACAAACACTACACAACAATCTATAGATTGATGTATAGTGTGTCGGATATTGTTGGACAAGAAAAATTGCTGGATAAAGAGCAACAAATTGTTGGCCGTCTTTTTCAATTTTTTATTTTTTGCCACATGACAACTTATTATTCGTCCATGTGTACATATGATTGGCTAGAAATGGTGGTATGATGTTATTTTAAGAGGTGTTGGCACCCTAGCATGCCCCCTTAGTTATATCCACAAAAATAATGTATCGATCTGTAAATATTTTAAACTATGGATTAAACATATTAGTGTATACTACTTTTTTTTTATTTATTAGTGAATACTACTTGAATTCAATTTAAAGAGTTATGGATTAATGAAATGTAGTGTAATTCAAATAAAATATTTATCTAAAGCCCATTGGCCCGTAGAAGCGAAAAATTGTCCAATCACAATAGTATACATAAAAAATCATGGACTTTCCCTGGATTTTAACGACATACAACAAACTACTCCACTTTAGTAGAAAATTTAGAATTGTGACAGTAGCATTTTCAGTGTGACAAAATGTTTGTGCATACAATAAATTTGTCTTCCTCAAAAAATACACACACAAATATATGTAGATAAAATATTTATCTAAGTAATACCAACCCATTTAGTGGAATTGGATAATAGTAGTAGTTGTTAACCCTTTTGAATAAATTATGTTACTCTACTAAATAAAATCATACTAACAAACAAGTCTTGACCTTTGAGCATTCATAATTTCAAATTTGTGATTTTAATAACACTTCAAATAATTCATTTCCTACGCCAAAAGTATGTACTCACAAATGCCTTAAAGTGTAAACGAAATTTATAATTATATTTAATACATAAATACATAGTACACCTAGATTTACGAATTTCTTATTTAGTCAAGTAAGTG
Organism: Salvia hispanica; assembly: GCF_029641045.1. Lineage (NCBI taxonomy): Eukaryota > Viridiplantae > Streptophyta > Magnoliopsida > Lamiales > Lamiaceae > Salvia > Salvia hispanica. The sequence goes on from NC_142694.1 coordinate 2,838,814, forward strand.
ATTTAATCGAATACAGTATAATTTTGAAGTTTTGAATTACTTTTTTTTGGTTTGACCACGTATGTATCAAACCCGCCTTCGGCAAAATCCGACTAATCCTGCTCGACCAGATTTGCAAACTAAGGCTGAAAGTCTACCAGTGTGGTGAAGTTTGAACCCGAGACCTCAAGATCACCACTGATCACACATAATTTCAACTATGCTTATGCTTTTAAAATAAAATCTTACTAATTAAATAATTAGTGAGTAATTTATCATACTACTTTTATTTAATAATTTGTGCTCAAGTCACACGTAAGTAGCAACCAAAAATTTTCTTTGGCTATATAATCGCACAGTTTAGATTCTTCAACCACTCCTCACTCCTCCCGAATTCCCTTTCTATATTCCTTCAACACCGGGGAAAATGATACGCTACGCCGCCGGTGCACTCTTCGTCCTTGCACTCTCGATCCTCACCGTTGCTCACGCCCGCCACGATTTCCTCAGGCTGCCGACCGAAGCTCGCCGCTTCTTCGGCGGCGCGGCCGCGGACAGCGACGCCGGAGCAGACGACGACTCTGTGGGGACTAGATGGGCCGTCCTCTTCGCAGGATCCTCCGGCTACTGGAATTACAGGCACCAGGTGATCGCGATCAAATTTCTCTTAATTTTTTGTAGGATATTTTATTTCTGTGCTGATTTATTGTTTACATATCTCCGTTGATGCTTACTGAAAATCCGCAGGTAGTCAGGCGACGAAATATTTTTATTTTTATTTTTTGATTTGGAAGCTAATTTTGCAGAAGAGCGCTGTTTTGTGTGTTTTTTTTAGTTGCTTCTTTTTTACTGTTTTTCTTTCGTTACATTTTTTTTCGATTTAGATCTTAATTTTACTGCTGTGTGTGTGTTTATCAGCTCATGGTCACTGAATCATCATAGACTTAGTTTAAACTCTTCGGTCATTTTCGTCATAGTTTATTACGGTAATTTGGAATTTTTTTTTCGTGAATTGCGATTACAGTACTCTCATCTAGTTTTGGCTTTTTGTTTGCTTAAACTATAAGTTTTGTATTCAGCATATTAATCCTTATCCGAGATTTTATATCTAATTTAGCTTTCTCAAAATCAAAATATCCTTTATCTGCCTGCGTTTCATTTCTTAAAAGTTGTGGCTGCAATTCATTTAAAGCGAAATATGGCATAGATAAGAATCTCAGCTACAAACCTTTACTTTGGCTGAAGAGAAATTATTGAAAGCAAGTCATGACAGATAATATATTATTAATATATTTTAGCCAGTAGTTGTCTGTTGCGTGCTATAGTAATGAACAAGGCAGAGTCATAGTAGGGACCACAGAGATTATAAATCATAAACATGATATCTTTTTTGTCGTGAGAGTCAAATTACTAAAGTTGCTGATGATTGTCTAGTTGAAAATTCACATATTCTTCTTTTCTTGATATGCATCTTTAATTCTTTATCCTTCTGCCCTTGATTTTCCTTGCAATATTGAGTTTGACCTTGAAATGAATTGAAGTTGAGATTAATGAGTGAGTTGCAGGAAACATTCAGAATATTGATCTTCCACCATCTCTTTATGGAACCAATAATTTTTTTACTAGTATACTTGGCATGAACATCAGGGCAAGTAATTATAAGGGAAAATATAAAGTTATGATTGAATAACAAAAGTGAAGTTGCAAAAGGGAACGTGTAAGCAAGCAAGATGTATGTTGTTTTCTTCTAATGGTGCAGTTAGCTATTCATGGCTTGGTTTATGTGTAAATGATGAGATCTCCATGATTCTCTCCTTTGTGTCGGATAAGTGGAGCTGATGCGTGTTTTTTTCTGTTTTGTGCTAGGCGGACGTGTGCCACGCATATCAAATCTTAAAGAGAGGTGGTCTGAAGGATGAAAACATTGTAGTTTTCATGTATGATGATATTGCCAATAACAGAGAAAACCCTCACCCTGGTGTCATCATCAACAACCCGCATGGTGCGGACGTGTACAAGGGAGTTCCAAAGGTTCGTGTTTGTTTCAAGTATCCTCGTTTCTTGTCACCTGTAGAAGAAGCTCAATTTTTCATAACAGAGTTAATTTTGGCAGGATTATGTTGGAAGCGCAGTAAATGCTGAAAACTTTTACGCTGCGATTCTTGGTAACAAATCTGCAGTGAAAGGAGGCAGTGGAAAGGTCGTGGACAGTGGTCCGAATGATCACATCTTCATATATTACACAGATCATGGTGGTCCTGGAATTCTCGGTTAGTAAACTCTTTTATTGTAAAATTTCTTCATTCATTATTTCAGTATGCTGATGATAGATTATGCCATCCTACACATTCTCTTTACCAGTGTTTTTTTTGTGCGTTGGACTGATTATTCTTGATGAGTTATGTATGCTCAGGGACGCCTGCCGGACCATACATATACGCGGATGACCTAAATGCTGTCTTGAAACAGAAGCATGCTGCTGGGACATATAAGAGCCTGGTAAGATGAGTACATACTTCATTTTTGTGAAACATATCTGAAGCAATAAAAACACTAAATACCTACATAATATGCCATAGGTATTTTATTTGGAAGCATGTGAAGCCGGAAGCATATTTGAAGGTCTTCTTCCTGAAGGCTTGAACATATATGCAACAACTGCATCAAACTCTATAGAGAGTAGTTGGGGAACCTACTGCCCAGGAGAGTACCCGGCTCCTCCCCGTGAATACGACACCTGCTTGGGCGACCTCTATAGTGTTGCCTGGATGGAAGATAGGTAATATCATGTATTCTTCAACTTTTCTTACTTCATTTGATCTTCGTGTATGCAAATAAGAAAGTTAAGTTTTCTCGAACGGGGATGATTCCTCTTGTAAGAGTCATCGGAAGGTCGTCTAGCTAGTTCTGAAACTACTATATTTTCCTGATCAATATTGACTTTGTGGTGTTTATCAAACAGTGACAGGCACAATCTCCAGACTGAAACTTTGAAGCAGCAGTACGAGCTGGTAAGATCTCGCGAAACTAAATATTTCCTCTGCTTAAAGGGGTATTATTGAACAAATATGACCTTTCTTGCATTTTCAGGTCAAGAAGCGAACAGCAAATGACAATGGTTACTATGGCTCTCACGTCATGCAATTTGGCGACGTGAAGCTGAGCGTGGAGGCTCTTTATCTGTATATGGGCACAGATCCTGCTAATGATAACTCCACTTTCGCAGAGGAGAATTCTCTGTCGCCATCTTCACAAGCAGTCAACCAGCGTGACGCCGATCTTCTGCATTTCTGGCATAAGGTATGTGTAACAAACTCGAGTTTGATCAAATTAATCATAGGATAAAAAGATCAAATCAGAATCAATGTCACATTTCCTCGATTTGTGCTTCATATTTTGATTCCCACTTGCAGTTCAGGAAGGCTGCTGAGGGATCTGATCGCAAGGCTGAAGCTCAGAGCCAGCTTGCGGAAGCTATGGCACACCGCGCACACATTGACAGCACCATCAAACTGATCGGAAAACTCCTCTTCGGAATGGAGAAGAGCCACGAAGTCATGAACTACGTCCAACCTACAGGCAAGCCTCTTGTCGAAGACTGGAGCTGCATGAAAACTATGGTAAAAACAAACACTAACACATCCCAAAAAACATTCATAGCATCTTCATTCCATTCCCTCGTTTCAATCAAGAACACATTCATTCGTATCTCCAACCACAGGTTAGGACATTTGAGGCGCGCTGTGGGGCACTGTCCCAGTACGGGATGAAGCACATGCGGGCTTTTGCCAACATCTGCAACGCGGGAGTGAATAGTGAGGCGATGGCCGAGGCTTCTGCACAAGCCTGCACCACCTTCCCTTCCAACTCTTGGAGCTCTCTCAATAGGGGCTTCAGCGCTTGATTCGCCGCTGCCGTCAGTCGTGCAGCCTGGCTATGTGCAGAAGCAGTGGTGCTGGATCTCAGCTTGTATATATGAAGATGGTCTTGATCATATATATATTGATGATGCTTATATATATGTTGATGCTGTTGGTGGCTTTTTTGTACATAGTGCCAAGGAACACTAGGCCCTCTTGTTATTCTTGTTCATATAATCAAATTAATCAGAAATTGTGGGCAGCAATTTAAGTATTTATGTATAGAAAAAAGCAGGCTTTGATGAAATTATTGGCTGTGTAGTAATTTATGAATCGCCATATATTTGATAAACATTAAGAAGTGAATCTTTATTTTGCAATATATGATTATAAATGAGGGATGATTATTAGTATCTATTAACAATTCAACCCAATATATCTTTAATACTCCATACTACCTTATTGTGTAAGGAACCAAATGATGACATATTGAAGAAAAGAGAGGCAAATTACATTATCAAGGCACTAGCTTTTTTTTGACTTTTAGATTAGCTTTTCTTTCTCTATTTAGATTGAAATGTATGCATAATCATTGAAATAAATAAATTAATTAATATCACACATACTATAGTTAGTGAGACACAATTTCAAAAATTCAAATTATTAAAAGCATCTACTTACTAAATGTGGGTGGTCCATTTAAAAATTGCTGATAAATTTCAAACTATAACACGAATTATTGGCTTCTCCAAATTCAAATTCGAGATTGTCTTAAAAATCAAAGCAAAAAGATAAATAAACCTGATCATATTAGTTTAAGTTAACCATGGTAGCGGTTAGCGAGAAGGCTCCACGATAACAATTGCAATAAAAAATTACTCCAACAAACGACGTTTAAAATATTCCGTTAGATCATTCAACGTCGCGAGTCTTCCTTTCAGCTCTTGCAGGGGAATAGTAACGCCGTCATCTAACAGTGCAAACGGCGACAGATCGATACCGATGATGATAATTCAACGGTCATGATTGAAAGTTGAGGACGGGACGGTATAAAACAGGAGGCTATCAAGGAAGGCAGAGTTCATTCGTATTTCTGTGTTGTTTCTTCACACGAGGAGAAAACCTTCCCTCTCTCTCTGGTTTCTCTCTCGAAACTCATAGGTTTGGAGTAATTGATTGGAAATTGTGAGCTCACGGAGCTGTGTAATCTGGTGAGTGGTAATGCAGTGAATGTTTAATGATCAAACAATTTAGTAGTGAGAAATTCTCAGTTTCTGAGAGTTTAATCGATGTATAATTGAATTCTGGATCTTCGTTGACCGTATATGAACCGCACGCGCATTATCGGATTATGTTTTTAGAAGATATTCGAGTTCGATTGTGGCGAAAATTTTGATTCAGTCCGATTTGATTTTCGGAAGGATATTTGTTTCGCGTTCTGTTTGTGTTCATTCGGTTGTTTTTAATACTAATACTTTGTTGATTTTTGTTCAAACAGGGGAATTTTTGAGAGATTTGAGATCGGTATCGTGGATTTGAAGATCGCAATCGATTTAAGAAACCTCGGAATTCTTCTGTTTGTCTGCTGGAAGCGCTATTTTCAGCACTGGATTCTGCTTGATTTTTTAGGCGTATGTGACTTCAATTCATTCCTTCTAAAGTTTCTCTAGAGTTTCAGTCTGCTAGCATCCAGATTGGGAGACAAAGGTAATTTGTTTGGTTAAGATCAGAAAATTGGTGTATAATTTGCATTGTGTGTTACGATGACGAATTTTATTTCGTTGCCGCAGATTTGGAGGACTCCGGCTTCACTGATTTTTTTTCAGATTTTATCGGCAGAGATTTTAGGTTGTAGTTGAGGATAGCAGGTATTTTGCAGGTAATGGTGAATTTTCTTCCTCTGTTTCTCCTCCTCCTCTCTCTCTCTCCGAGGAACGTGATTTTCAAACCGTTTCAGCTTTCATCTTTTACCAATCTATCACCAGAGTTTCTTGTTGTTTAATTCAAGCGCTCTGTTTTTGCCCAAATCTCTTCCTCTCGACGGTTCCAATTTTGTGAATCTCCAGCATTTTCTCGGAAAATATTCATCTGCTTGAAAGTGCTTGAGCTGAAGAGAATTTAAAGCATCATTCACCATTCCAGCTGACCTAAAAAATCAAGAGCTGAATTTCTCAATTTTCTTCGTCATATCAAATGATTCAAATCTCTTCATTCAATTAAATGTATAACCACGCATTTACCTCTACTTGTTTCCTCCCAAAATACAAAAATTTCCTGATTTTTTCACTCCATTATGACTATTTCTCCCCAAAAACTCTTGCAACGAAGATTTCGCGATGTTGCACTAGATCTCGCAATTGGCCAAAAACTCTGCCAATTTGAAAACTCAGTGATTTTCATTTCATTTTAAATTCGTATCTGCCTTTTCTCTACACCATTAAAAGCACAAAAATCCACAGTAATTTAGTTAACAGAGCCTCAACTTCCGTTAATAACGAGAATCATGTTACTTGACGGCGTGCAGACGTGACCTAAAGGGGGCGATGGAGAGGAACATTACCCACTCCACCAATAAAGACAGCTTATTGCTGAGATCCGAATCCAAGTCAGACGCTACGACGTCGTCCGACTTCGTATTGCAGTGGGGCAACAGAAAAAGGCTACGCTGTATGAAGTTCCAGACCAAGGACCACAGCGGTTCGGGCCCGGTTCAGCGGCCCACGACCCGGATCGATCGGCGGGTCGTCAGGTCGGATCTCAGCAAGAGAGAAGATCCGAATTCGAATCAGCTGCTCACTGGTAAGAGCAACGGCGGCGGCAACGGTTATTTGAACCTCCGCCAGCGGGCGGCCTCTCCGGCTCATCGAATTTTGAGGTATTTTGCTAATCTTAAATTTTATTTTCCCGAAAAATACGATTCCATTTTGTTGACTTATTACTGGTTTTGGTGGATTATGATTTTATCCTTTTTTTCTTTTATCTTGAATTTGTGGAGAGGAACCAATTATTCTTGAATTCATTATTGGTGTGGGTCTATATAAAGTTAAAATAACCCCAATTCTTCACCCAATTCTTTTCCTTTTTTCATGCAATAATTTGTGTGCAAAAATAGTTTTTAAATGTGCGTTGATACTTGTATTTGGTTTCCTCAAAGCAACTATGAAAAGTATTTTTGGCTTATATTAATAAAAGATTGAATGAAAATTTTCTCTTCATTTCTTGGAAGCTGCTAATTGCTTGGCTTCGGAAAGTGGGCCACTATTTATCCTCATTTTCCACTCCTCTTTGGCATTGAACTGTTATTTTCCAGATCCACGCCCCATTCGTATAATATTTTGATTATGACACGTAAATCATCAACTCAAAGATTAAGGTAGCAATTCAATCCAACGGTCCAGATTCTTCCAAAGACCACCTCACAAGTCATAACCTTTTCTGTTTATTCATTTTCTCTCCATTTTTGGTATCTCTCTCTGTATTTGCACACACCGCCCTAAAAAATTACGTCTCTTTGTATTAAATAAAAGGCTGTGACCCATATCAGAAACACTATCCTCTATTAAAACAATTCCCCTCAATATCTCTGATCCAAAAAGCACTACCCCACAGGGCTATTTCTGTAATTTTCCTCCCACCCTTTTTTAAAACTTTACATTTTTTTACTGTTTTTATTACTTTCCACTAATATAACAAATTCCTGTTGTCAATTTAATCAATAGTCATAGAAGTAGTTGAAGTTTGTACTACTAGTATTTTAGTTTTGCATATGTTCTGAATTGTAATGTGATTTGTTTTCGCTTTATCCAATCTTTAGGAATTCAGAGACTTCGCTTGGTATGAGAGGACATAGCAACGTAGTAAGGGGATTGACATCCCCAGAGAGGGGTGGTACCACCGGCAATAATAATAGTACCCACCTCCACAGTTGTACCAAGAACAATAAATCTAGCCATCACAACGACAACCACTACCAACATGGCGGCGGAGGTGGTGGCTCCGGGTCATCCGGGACAGGCCACGATGAGAAAAAGGGCGCCTCATCCGACACCACCATCGTGGCGGTGTGGCCTCCCAAGTTCGTGATTGCCTTGACGAACAAGGAGAAGGAAGAGGATTTCATGGCGATTAAAGGCTCAAAGCTTCCTCAGCGACCCAAGAAACGAGCCAAGCTTATCCAGCGCACACTCAACGTAAGTCCTTTATTGATCAGATCCCTTCTTGTTGAATACTTGAATCTTTGTTTTGTGTTATCAAAGCATGAAAATTCATATTTTTAGAACTATTTGTCTCTTGTGTTAGGTAAGGAATTATTCCATCCGTTAGTGTTATAACCTGAAGTTAAAAGATGGATCTTGATTTCTTGTCATGGATTATATTTTGTGGCTTACAATGACAAAAAATACCAAGCATAGGAAAAACAGTGGACTTTATCCTTAGCTTAGTTTGAATTTTTTTTTCCATTTTCTATCTGTAGTTAAGTATTAAAAAATACTGCAACTCTTATGATCCAGCTGCATTAAATCTTTTCACCGGTTTTGCACGTGGATAAGTTTGGTCAAAATAAATGAAGGGCATTAAATATTAGCGTGAGTAAATACATAGCTTGAACAAATATTAATTCAAATCCATTATTTTGTTCAATGTATCATACTAGTACAGTAGTACATTCTTGTGGAAAATATCTTTTGCAAAAAGTATCATTGAAACGTTGCAGCAAGGTAGGCCAAGTGCAATGTACATGGCCCTTTTTGCCCATCCACTTATGGTCGTAAATGAACGGAGACTCTTGCTCTCATCTTTTACTTCAAAATTCACATGAAGGGCATAGGTGGCTTTTCACAAATTCAACTTTGATCATCACTTACTATTATTCAATTATCTGGAATTTGGGGAAGTGCATAACAAAATTGTATGAGTAGTGCAACTTGTAGTATTTGTTACTTCTACTGTAAGAAAAATTCAATATAGAGATGATTAAATATTTAGTCATTAGTCATTACTGTTGATGATAGTAGCCACGCACCACCACCACAAATACTAGATATTTTCTTCTGCAACTTTATGATTAAATATTGTGGACAGCTGATGCAATAATTGGTTTTGGTGGGGTCTTTGTTTTCTTGTTCATTCTTTTATATAGTCGACAGCGCATTCTTTTTTGGATTGTTTGTGTCACAGTTCACGAACATGTATGATTATACATGTATCCCAATAATGCATCAAATAACTATATCTCCACTTAGAAATTATTCTTCATACAAACATAAAAAATAAAAATTATGGACTGATTATATTCTTGTGCATTTGCAGTTGGTTAGTCCAGGTACATGGTTATGTGATCTGACTTTGGAAAGGTATGAGGTGAGAGAGAAGAAGGTTTCCAAGAAGGTAATGCAATGCTCTTTCTCTCTCTAGTTGATTAATTTCTCTTTATGTATAGAGTTTATTAATTTGTTATTTGGATTATTCAGAGGCCTAGAGGGTTGAAGGCGATGGGAAGCGTGGAATCGGATTCAGAGTAGAGTAGAAGGGGAGATTTGGATGAGGAGTTTCTGAGAAGTTGTTGAGAGGTTTGAGAGAGTTCAGATTTGTGAAAATATTTCCCAAAATTGTGGTCTTCAAGATGAAATTCTTGGGGTTCAATATAATTATAATTATATATATATCCTTGTTGTTCAATGAACATCCATCCTTCATGTTGTACATCATGTTTTCTTAATTACTACGGAGTATTTTTTTTCCATTTAATCACATACAGATCAAAGAAAATATATTGATTGATCTAAAAGAACATGTTCTTGTTGGAATTTAAAGCTTATGCCTAATTCATTTTTATATCTATATTAGTATTCTCTTGGTTGAAAAATTAATAAGTATAAAATTGCTATAATAATACTGATTTTTAAAATTTTATTAAATTTACACATTGATTTCGGAAATGTTATTATGTAGTTCTAGTAGTATATTTATGAAATACTTCTTGGCACTCAGCAAATGTGTGGCTAATAACAACGGAGAATAAAAATTACTACTATTAAAACATGGAAAAGAACCGGCACATTTAATTTTTGTAGCAACTTGATTAATTGGCCTATGTATCTTATTCCTAGAATAGTTATGTCTCGAATTTATCGTTACCATTGAAAAACTAGATTAGCAGTATGAATCAAAATTGGGTTTAGATATTGGGCTTTTTAACTTCATCTTTTTGGACATACTAATATAGTCCACGAAAACTAATTCGTAGCACTCGTTTTTCACATGAAAAGTAGGAGTAATTCTTTCACACTAAAAATTAATTAAAAATTATTTTGCTACGGAAATTATTGAAGCATAATTTGAATGTACCAAAATTGCAACATGTTTTCAAATTTAGGTATAGTTGCTGGGAAATTTATTGAAGCCTTTAATTTGAAACTACATAAATCTAATATGAATCATAATAGTAATGTAATAAAGGAAATGAAAAAATGATATTCATAAGAAATCACACATAAAAATGTCGAATGAATATTACAAAAACGAAAAAGAATTTGAAAATCCCCAAACACCGCAAATCAACTGATCCAAACCCCCAAACACCGCAAATCAATATACATTACATACACACTCCGCCATAGCCTAGAAAGGAAAATTGAAAAAAACTCAGATCCGGAGCGCCGCGCCGACGACGAACGAAGCCACGGCGACGGCGAGCGAGGGGAGCGCAACGCCGGCTGAAGACGCCGGCGCCGGTGCGGGACCTTCCTGCGCGGCTGAGGTGCCGACGAGTGCGAAGACGGTTGCGGCAATCGCCATTGTCGCCACCAAAACTCTCTTCTGCGACACCGCCATTGCGCGTTTGTGTGTGTGAGAGAGAGAGAGAGGAGAAGAGGAATGTTTTGACGTGAGTGGCGGAGATGAGATTTGAGAGAGGGAGATGTGTGAAGGGATTTATAGGGAGAGAGGAGAAGGTCGGTGTGGGGGGTGCGGGCAGGGGGCTAGGTTGGACGGGCAGCTGCCCGAATTTACAGACTGGCAAATGGAGAGACAGCTATTTGATACGACGGCGTACTTAACATGCCCACTACTAATCATTCATCTAACTACTTATTTTACTCATTTCCAATATTTTAAATTGAAAATTAGTGTGTTGGATTATTAGAAGAGTTGGAATTATCTAAACTACTTACTCCGTCCCGGCTAAGACGACACATTACTTAGCCGGCACGGGATTTTAGGATGTATTGGTTAAAGTGTTTAATTGGAGAGAGAGAAGGTGGGTGTAAGTATTAAAGTAGAGAGATAAAGAAAAATGTATATTTTAATAGGAGTGAGAAAAAGTGGTAGAGTGCATTAATTGGAGAGAGCAAGTTATCAAAAAAGGAAATGTGTCATCTTAGTTGGGACAAACTAAAAAAGAAAACGTGTCATCTTAAGCGGGACGGACTCCATCCGTCCCACATAATTTTATCAAGTATTCCATTTTGGACCGTCCCATCTGATTTTATTAATTTCACTTTTACCATTTTTAGTAGTGGACCACATATTCCACTAACTCATTCTTATCACATTTTATTATAAAACTAATTTTAAAAGTAGGACCCACATCCCACCAACTATTTCAACTCACTTTCCATTACATTTCTTAAAATTTATGCCGGCTCAAAGTGTGTTAAATTATGTGGAACGGAGGGAGTAGTAATTTTCTTGATGAATTAGTAATTTCTCACGTCAACTAAATCTTCATATATCTTGATCATACAATGAGGTACGTACTACCCCCTCCGTCCCATATTTGAACTCACTTATTGTTATGGCTCGGATTTTAAGAAAGAGTTGAAGTGTGTAATAAATGAAGTGAGATGGTAGAATGTGTAATAAATGAAGTGAGATGGTGGAGTTGGTTGAAGGTGGGTCCCTTTTGACTTTTGATTTTTGTTTTGATTTATTTTAATGTAGATAATGACATTTTTATGTACTTTTGATGAATAATAGGGTAAAATTGTATGACCAAATATGGAAAATTTTAAAAGTGACTCTTAATCTGGGATTGGGGGGTGAGTATTTTTTTTAACTACCCCTATGATGATATATAAATTTAAAATTCAATTTTGAATTTGAATATTTAACTATGAGAGTCATTGTCTAACATTTTTGAAAAATACTCTCAAGTTAAAATATCTCATTTTGCTCTTAGCGAAAAATAAGTCTTATTCTCCAACTTATTATATTTTCTTCATTTTCAGCTATTGTTTTCTCTATCTTTATTACTATATCCTTATCTAACCCACTAAACACATTTTTTAAATTATTGTGTAAAAAAGATTTAGTTAATTTATCATGAATTTCTTAGCACAAATAATGGAATTCTATTTCAAAATAATTACCCAATCCAAAATTAGTGAATCAAACGAATTGAATTTAATTATCAAAGCATATTTACTCTAGATATTTTGTTAGTAGTAGTACATTATACGGCACCTACCTAATGCACATATTCTGAAGGTAACTTCAATTCCTAATGTATGAACTCGAATAGATTTTGAAATTTAAATTATAATCCTACTAGTCAATAATCAATCATTCAAAAAAGGAAATATAAATTGAAGATGAATAGATGTGGCAACCAAAATAACGGCGATTGGAAATGGGGCAAGTTTCCGTTAGTTTGGACGGCGAAATGGACATTTGTACTGGTAATGCCGTCACGGCGAAATCACGGCGATTCCATTCCCGATTTTCTAGAACATTCTTCAGTCTCCAACTCCTATGTCCAATAATTGTTGAGTTCAACTCCAAAATAGTTGGGTTTCAGAAAAATCAAGTAGCTCTAAAGGACAATGGTATATTTTGTATTAATACTATTTTTTTCCTAGTTATTTTAAAAAGAAATGTCTAAAGCATTAAAATTTTGTTGACTGATGGAGCACATAGTATTTTAAATTATTATATTTAATTTATTCATTTTTTTTTGTCAATTTAATACCCTCTTCAAAAAAATATTAATGCATTTAAGTAATATAGAATGTAATTATGTAACACAACAAAAACATTAAACCAGTCACAAAAACTCAATTCGGAGACTATCTTTTTATTTAGCATAAATGCATTTATTGACATTAATTAGAGACATAAAATAATTTGTACTATCAACATATTTTTCTGCAAATGCTAGAACTGACAAATCCACACACTAACGTACCATGTACACAATCAATAAATCAAACAATTTTGCCTCAAACACTCAAATTCTATATATATAGTCAATCAAAAATCTTGGATCAAAACTTGTGCTATATATCATCACACTATCAATTTTTTATTCTAACAAAAAGAAGAATTCTCCACCTGCCTTTCTCTACACATATCACAATTTCTTCATTTCCAATCATTTATTTTTCCACTAAAAACCTAAGAACTTAGGAGCTAATAGAAACAAAGCTTGCAAAGCACTTGGAGAGAACTTTCTTGCAAACAGAAAACAAACAGATGAATTCTGCCCATTATACAAGCACCTCTGCCCCTCATATATCCTCCTCATGAAGAACTCATCCGTCACGTCGGCCGCCCCGAACGTGGCCGGGTGGGCCCCGCCTCGAGACCAGTCGACCCACGTCAGGCTGCGGTTGGCCAGGAGCCCGCCCGCCTCTATGGTCAGCATGGTCGGGAAGTAGTGCTCGTCCACGTAGCACGCCGGCCGGCAGAAGTCGAGGAATTTCGGGTAGAATTTTGTGTCTTGGACGACGTAGACTGCGAGCTTCCTGTTCACCTCGAACCACTGGGACCCCTTGCGCCAGTCGGATATGTTGACCTCCGGGAGCATGTTCTCGTTGTAGCGGCCACGCCCGTACGGGCCCGGGTCGTCGAACGCGCCCATGAAGCTGTACTTGGAGCCCATCATGTAGTTGTAGATTGTGGTGAAGTTGAAGAGGGGGATGCAGGACTCGGAAAGGAGGACGAAGCGCTCGTTGGAGAAGTCGAGGAGGGCGTTCGCCAAGAGCCTCCTCTCCGCGTCGCACATGCTCATCCTTCCCCATTCGGAAACCTATCAAAATGAATACATATTAGCAACAAACAACACCAAAACAGGGGCTATAAGATCACACAAAGCAAACAGGAAATGAGGAAAGGTATAGACAAGAGAATGAGCTCTTAATCATTAAGAAACGACTTCGTTTATGTCGTTTGTTTATGCTCTGGAGCTGCTGATGTTGCAGTCGAACATACTTTTATCGAACAATTCAATCTAAGATGACACCAAGGCAATAAACTCTAGTTAGAATGGCTATCCTGAACCAAGCTAATCGATCTTCTACTATTGTCCCTGCTTAATGCACTCACTCGATAACTAATTCGAAACACAGAAAGCGAGGGCCATCATTTATCATTGTGATAAACCTCATTTACTATCTTCAGACAGCCACACACGTTAACCACACGCAAATTAAGTTTCGGGTACGAGTCTTTACAGTGGAACATGTCCCTTAACTCTCCAAATCAGATAGTGAAACGCAACAATGACTTCAACTGACTACAAATTGTGTGTAAACTTAACTTAAGTCCGACAAGGATACTTAAAAGAACTTCTTTAACAGTCGAAAAACCACTCAATACGCCATTCTCAAACTCCCATTTACACACCATGATTTCAAACAGAGCAAACATTAAAGACTAATAAGTAGAAAAGGCCAAATTATGCAGGTTCAACTTTCCTAGACAGCAAACGAAGCATCTATATATTTTTCATATATCAAATTCCATCCAACTTTACAGAGAGACGACATCAAAATAAACTAGCTGCAACGAAGAAGAACAAAGCATATCACAAGGCCAAACAAATATCTTTCTTGACATGAATTTCAGGTAATAATCATGTAACTCGCTATATTACAACAAGGAAAATCAAATCAACGGCAACAAACATATCGCAGAGAACTTAGCACAATTTCAAACTAATCAGGAAAACGTGGCTCAATACACACCTGGCTCGGTATCTGTCTCTTGTAAAACACAGATCCTGATGGGAAATCAGCCTCATAACTAGGCAACGAATGAATGTAAATCGAATACTTCCCTTCATGCCCCTTAAAAAACCTCTCCCAGAGAGGCGCCAACGGCAACGGCCCCTTAGTCAAGAACATAAACGCAACTTTCGGAACCCTCTCAAACGGATACTTGCTCACACGGGGCACTAATGTGGCCCTCCAAAACAACTCCTCATCACTCATCCTGTGTATCAAATTAGAGGGGGGCTCGATCCATCGATCCAAACCCACCGCCGACTCGTGATTGCAGGGCACTAATATAGGCTTCATGGATGTCACTACACTACTATTGATTCCAAAGTATCTAATCATGTAGATGCTAACGATAGAGAAAGTTAAGCACAGAACCAGAAAGAGTACAAGCAGCTGAAGCACCCTCTGTGGCAAAACCCTAGGCTGACCCACCCTGCCCCCTGCAGTGGGATCTTTGCCTTCTTCCATATGTACAACCTTCTAATGCAATCCAACCTCAAATATTATTTTCCCTCCTAAAATCGCACTAAAAATCCAATCTTTTCCCTAAATCAAAATCCAAATCCAAACCCCATCTCTCGAATTGGTGAATGGAAGAAGAAATACCAAACCCTATCATTAATTTTGTATTCACAGCTAATGAATGGAGAGAAAAAGGGGCTAAAATTAGAGATTTTGAATCAAAATAGCTAAAAATAGAAAGTTCTAGCAGATTGGATTGAGCATTGATTTCAGTAGAAACCGTCAAGACTCCCACTACAGATTGATTCTTTGATGAGAGAGAGGGATCATGGAATTAACTATTTTTTGCAGGAATGTAAAAAGGAAAAAGCTAATAACAAGGGTTTTCACAGCTAAGATCAAAGAGCTCGATTGATTCTTGCTTGCATAAAATCAAGCCGTGTAAAATGATGATTTCTGTTTGAAAAATTAAGAAGAAGAAAAAGGCAACTGAAAACAAACCCAACCGAAAATACCGGAAATGGAATTCCAGAGATTTAAGAAAGCAAACAACTCCTCCAAAATTATACAGTGAAAATGGATTAAAATTTAAAAATGATGAGAGAGAGAGATTCACAAGAATGGTGTGGTGAAATCTAATGGGAACAAAGGGAAAAGTGATGCAATTGAGAGCGTCATGTGTTGAATTTTCTACTCTCTCTTTTAACATTCAAGAATGTCTGTAAATCTAAATCTCAATCACATGCTTAGAAAAAGGGCCAAATATTGATTTTTTTTTAAATGGGAAAAGGCAAAAATTGGGGTGGAAGTTAAGAGGCTGTTTGGTTTGGTGATTTTATTGTTGATGATTGGGAATAAATATTGGTGTGCAAATGGACAGGCTATCCTCACACAAGATTGTAGAGAACAAATCAAGAATGTGAGATTTAATTTATTTTGGAATCGACAAATTCACATTGGAAATCACGAGTAATTATGCATTGGATTTATTTGATGTTGTTATTGATATGATTATTATTGATTTTTGACACTCCATGTATGTATTGTATTTTTCTTGGAATAGAATAGGGTCTGTAGAATTTAATTATCTTGACTAAAAGGGGTCAATTTTAGAAGTCTGCGTTATCCTATTCAGTGAAAATGAAGTGCTAACAAGATTTGAATGCCCATTAATGTAGTGACTTTAATTTCATTTTGGAGAATGACCAAAGAGTGTGGGTGAAAAAGGAAACGTTTACTATGCCAATATTTTAATGCCCATTAATAAAAATTTAATTTAATTTTGCAGGGTGTTAAAAGTCTTACAAGTGAAAGAAAAAAAGAAGTGCTTATAATAATAATACCTAAATTTTTAAACCAAAGGTTTTGGTTGAAATTGTTGTTGTATACCACCAGTATTCCAGTTGTTTAACAATAATGTTAGCGTATAAAATCCTCATTTGAAACGGAATTCATTAACATGAATTTATCATGTTTTTCCACCACGTCACCACACGACTTGAATCTTGCTTGGGAATATACATAAAATTATCATATTTTAAATTATGCTTACGAATTACAGAGCATAGGTTGTATTTAAATAATATATTATGAGACACGAGTCCATCACACATGTCTATACAGCTCGGTCACGACCAATAATTTAATATTACTAGAATTTGGAGATTCTAAAGTTCGTGGTCCACTACAACTCCATGAGCTGGCGCAATATCATTCAAGCCAGAATTTCACTTTTAAATATTCGAAATACGAATATATATAGGCGATTTTCTTCAATAATTTAATCGAGTCGTTATATTTTAGTCTGTTCAAATGAAAATTATATATATTCCATGTGCTATACATATCTTGCTACACCAAAAACAATGACTCGATTTTAATATGTATGATAGCATAGATCTAATATTGATAAAAAAAAAAAAAATAACATGTGTATTCATAATAAATTTTAATGCATACCTACAAATACAATAACCGTTTAGTACTAATTTTAATTTAGAACAACTTAATGATATATTTATTTTGAGATGAAGTGAGAATCATACATTGTCTAAAATTCTTCAAAATCATAAAAAAAATACTACTCCACTAGTAAATTTTTTTAGATTAATAGCTTCGTATACACAAACCTAAATATGCAGAGTCTTTTCACAAGGATATACTCCCTCTGTTCCATAGTAATGGAGGCAAAATTTTTCGGCACGGAGATTAAGAAAAATGATGTTAGGTGAATTAAGTAAAGAGAGAATGAAGTGGAAAGTAAGAGAGAGTAAAGTAGGTGTGGAAAAATGTGTTGACTTTTACTAAAAATGGAAATGACTCTATTACTATGGAACGGACGGAAATGGAAAAACGCCCCTATTACTATGGAACGAAGGGAGTACTATATAGTATTGTAGTACTAGTAGTTACTAAGACGCATCTTGTTTTCTACTCTATGTAATTGATCATCTGTAGCACATATAAATAAAAAACCTAGATCATCGGGTTTCATTCGCATTGACGCGACAAAATATAGACAAAACGTCATCAATTTGAACTAGAGTGAAATGGTTGGATGTTTCAGGTAAGACCGACCAGAAAGTGATAACAGCAGTTTTGCAAAAGATGATTTACATCAAAGTGAGAAGAGAAGCACTTATCTGTGGCACCCTCTTTTCCTTATGTAAGAGAAACTAATATTTGAGGCCTACTTGACCACGTCAAACTTAGCACGGACGTTTGAGATCATGACAGGACATTCTCCCTTCTCGTCATAATCAGCGTAGTCTCCTCCCGACAGATCAATGTCAGTAAATTTAGTTCCTTCAAGCTACAAAAAGACAAAGGAAGTACATGAGATAGAGTGATTTCTATACTATAACAGTATTGGTGCCAAAAGACTGCTCCATATATTGGGGGAACTAGAGCGAAATAGCCAAGGAAAACCAAATTAATTTGTCACAGATACATGTATATGTTTTTCATAGCATTGTTCTTAATTTTACGTCAATTAGTAAGTTGAATCACAACCTGATGACAAGCATATTGTTGAGGTCTAGCATCTACGAGTCAAGTTGAGATGTGTGTAGGATATAGGTTTACCTTCATCGGTCCTTTTTCCCCTTCATTTAGCCTTTTATGTTAGTGAGGCTAATGATTATTGTTAGGTCTGTATATTTTAGTTGTTACAGAACGAGGCTTAAATCACCGAGGGAAAAAGGTAAAATGGTAAGCAGGGTGTAACATATTTTCCAAATTATATCACTTCTGTACATACAGAAGACTATCAAAGCTCACAGATAGATTATCAAACACAACTGGTTCACAAAGAAAATAAAAAAAATAGGAGTATAAGACAAAGAAACATATTAGCCACAAATATCAGCGAAAAGCCCCCAGTCCCCAAAACATCAAATTCGAGTAATTTACCATTTTTGTGGGTGGAAAAACACTATCAATAGTTCAATCCAGATAAAGGAAAGTAATATGACTTACGGATTCAGCTTTCCACCCATCTGCAAATACAAATTCCACAGGCTCATAACCCCGGCAGTCAAACAACATTAGAGGAGCATAAGTCCCAGTCTCAGCGTCTGTCTGAGTAAAAGGTCGGCCTCGGCCAGTAATCATACTTATAGTTCCATCCCTCGAGCAAAACTTGCACTGTAAGTAGAGAGGATAATGAGAGCAAAATATCTATCAGCAGGGACTGCATTATAGCATATAGCTTGATAGTAGCTGAGCAACAGCGTGATCGATTAATACAACTTAATTATGCTGCTAAAACGGGATGGTCTTTTAAGAAAAATACATATTCATATGGCAAGATAAACTTAGTCTAATGAATATTGTGCAGTCCATATTACTTTCAGAAATTTATCAATATCTGTTTAGGTTGCAAATTCAGACAAGAATACGATAAAAGCACGGCCATCCTCATTACATCGCCATAAGCTCGAATATAAAATTCTACGAGGGGCAGCAAATTGATAAGTACATAATCAAGATGAGAAGATGAAATCCAACCTTCTGAGAAAGATGAACATCAGTCTTGCCTTTCGCGGAAGGAGTTGTCTCGTTCAAGCTGAGGCATGTCTCTTTCTGAGTCACCTCTCCACAATTGCCGCATCTCAGCTAAACAAGAACGCAATCAAACGGGTGGGAACAGAAATCCTTAACAGCCAAAATTACACACAACAATTAAGCTAGTAACCCTAATTGAACTCAATTCGCCTGATTACATTTTCAAACTCAATACAAATTCTGAACACCAGCCATTTCCTAAAATAAACTTCATATCCAAAATCAATGTGTAATTGCCACTAGAAAATGAGCAATAATTTCAAAAAATGAGCAGTAATCAACCAAGATATGTTGAATATTGAAACACACACAAATTTAAGCAAATAAAACCAAAATTCGATCACTATATCGGCTAACCAAATCCACAGCCAATATACCAAAATACACTATCATACACATAGGTATTCAAGCGAAATCCAGCTCCGAAATAACAAAAAAAGACATTGAGTAAAATGAAATGAAAAATAGGGGGAAATTTCGATACCTTGAAAAGGTATGTGAAGTTAGGGTCGTCGCAGCCGCCTTGAGGCTGGAGATCGGCGAGATTCTCGAGATCGGCACTGATCATCAACAAGTGATTCACCATTTTTTCTACCTTCGATCAGCCGGAATCCACGGTTTTTCTTACAATCACGGCGTGGTTTGTACGTTCTTCTTTGCCCGAGTGAGCTACTACTGTCTATGCGAGGTGTTGCTTAGCTTTGTTATGCGGGCAAAGTCGTTCGTGCGACTTTATCTTATTTCCCCGTTTTTACTTGAAAATTTGGGGTTGGAAAATGAAAAAACCTTTGTTTGATAATTATAGTCATTTTTGGGGGAAAACTTGACTGAATAAAATACT
This sequence comes from Salvia hispanica, assembly GCF_029641045.1. NCBI lineage: Eukaryota > Viridiplantae > Streptophyta > Magnoliopsida > Lamiales > Lamiaceae > Salvia > Salvia hispanica. The sequence continues at coordinate 2,859,021 of NC_142694.1, forward strand.
ACTCCTACTCTAATTCTATAGAAATAAGTTATTTGGGCTGACGCAGTTTTAATGCGTAATTGGTAAAGTATGAGATAAAAAAGTTTCAAAATTTGTAGAGTAATTGCATTTCATTGAACCTGAACCGTCCCATGGTAACCGGCGGTTTGATTTGGTTTGGGCATGTCTAGATATTGACAATTTATATGAAATGGAAAAAAAAAGAAAATATGACTTATTTTTAGGTATTGGCCGTTGTTGGTTTGTCTCAATCTTTGCGACCTTCTTGTCACCGTGCACAACATTTTACTTATCGAACTCTTTGTACTAAACACAAAATCTGAAATCTATGAAGGCCTTTCCCACCCATTATTTTGTGAGATAGAAGTGAGCCTATATTACATAGCGAAGTAAAATGATCCATATAAGGTTTCTTAAGGTTTATAAATATGCTAGTAATTGTGAAATTCAAAAGGCCTTTCACGAGTTATCTTTGCAGCATCATCTTGACAAAAACAATAATTTAAAGTTTATTATACTATTGGAACAATCATTTTGTGGTTTCGATTCATTTATACTGCCGAATCAGTTAATTTTAGCATATACTAAGCGATCAACTCTTATACCATGATAGAAATTAATGGGTTTCATCCTAAATCCAATTGATAGTAGTGTATAATTCATCAGATTTATATAAAAATCTATTTAAACCGGTGTGACTCGCGTGAGCTAGTTGTATTTTTACTTTTTAATTTTAGTTACCATCACTCACAACAATAAAAAAATATTCAATCAATATGTTATGAGAGCAAGTGGGATTGAATTCTCAATCGTATTGTATCAACATCATATAATCTCATCTTAATTAACCAAAAAGATAAGGTATACATTCATAAAAAAAATTCCAAATAGGATTATTTTATACAGCTATATTTATTGTTAACAGATGTTAATGAATTTAATGAAAATGGTCGAATTAGGTAGATGCCATTACATGGCCCATTTGCAAGTTGGGTTGGGCTCATAAAGCTATACACACATACACAATTACATGCATAAGCATGATGTATGTGGTCATGATACATTATCCCCTTATCTTAGAAGATCTGCCCCACTATTCGAGATTTACCCACATCACAGACAACCAATCAAAAAACAGATGTTTGTCAAGCTCCACGTCACGCACTCTTTGTTCATTGCCACAAAGTTTTCTTAATCATGTCATTATCATAATAATTGTATTTTAAAAATTGCTTTATTTATTTATAGCCACACTTAATCTGATCAATTCAATCAAGAAAAAAAATATTTTTTTACTGCAACCCCAAAAGTTAAACAGCCAAAAATGAAACTCCCAAAAAATATGATTGCTAAATCCAATAAAGACACTACTATATTCTTTAACAATCAGAAGTAAAACATTTTTTTTTTCTTTTTAGTTGTTTTATTTAAATGATATTCCATTATTCCTTTCTATGTTATTTTAGACGTATTTCATTTTATTTAAACTAAATATTTAAAATAATATTTTTTTTTCTCTCTTTCACTTATATTCTTTTTATACTTAACCATAATTTTAAAATCTTATTATCAAAAGAAATGACTCATATAATATGAAAATTAAATAATACTCCACTATATATTATAAAAAATAGAAACATGACTTTTTATACTTAAATTACTTTCTCTTATTATATATCCCTGCATTTATATAGTACTACTAAATAAACATTCAGTCGTAAAAAAAAAGAAATGTTTTGCTGGGAGTAGAGATTATTCGATTCCAAATTATGGATTTATGGTTAATATTCCACTCAATCCAAAGGTCTTCCTCTTTAGACAATAATCTTGTTAAATGCGATTAATTAGGGATTTAAATAATCACACCTTGTTTGGATGGTTCTAGGTGCTTTTCTGGTCCAATCCGAAATTGGGTCCACATAAGCTGCACTTTTGCACTTTTTCTCTCTCTCTCCACACTTCTTCCCCCAAATCGTCTTAGATTTGCTATTTTTCCCTAATTTTTCCTTAATTTTTTCTGCTCTTCGCCACATCGTTCATTGAGTTCAGCTGCTGCAGAGGTAATCTTCTTTCTCGGATTTATTTTTATGAGTTTTGCATTGACTTTTCCGTTTGTTGTTCTGCTTGATTGTTCGATGTGGAAGAATAATTTGGTTGATTGCAAAATTTGCGGTGTTAATGATATGAGCACGGTTGTTACTTGATTGTTGGTGCTGTGCTTTGTGTGAAATGGTGTTGAGAAAGTTTTAATTTGGATTTTTACATAGAGATTGAATTGATAGTATTTCGTTGACTTGGAGTTATGGATTTCAGGTGATTTGTGTGGAACTGTTTTGATTTGAGAAGTTGGATAGTTAGGCCTTTGCTGTTTCGGAATTACAAGGAGAAGAAGCTAGATACATATCTATATTTGTACTGAGAGAGGATGAAGAGAGGGAATGATGGGGAGAAGGTTATGGGGCCTATGTTTCCTAGGCTTCATGTAAATGATACTGAGAAGGGAGGGCCACGAGCACCACCGAGGAATAAGATGGCCTTGTATGAGCAACTTAGCATCCCTTCACAGAGATTCCGCCATAACGTGCTGACCCGTAACCCAAGTGATAACACAGCCAGTTTGGTGTCTCCGCCGAGCCAGGTGACTTTTGAGAAACTAAATGTTCTGCTAACGTGCTCCGTTTGTCGAATTAGTTTCACCTGATAAGATCTAATCTAGAGATGTTGTAACTTTTTCAACATTTAGTTGATTTTGAATATGTTGCTAGTTCATTAGCATGGTTTAAGCTCTCAAGTGTTAGTTACTTTGGAAAAGGTATATGTAAGTATTCAAGAGTTCTCAGATCTCAGAGAACTATATTTTGATGTTTGTAGCCTTGGAGGGTGTCAATGATGCATTTTATGCTTTGCTAAACTACTGTCGAAAGTTTTGGCTCTGATTGCTTCTATCACTTTTTGCACGCAGGGTGGTCGAAATGAGAGGGGTATGTTTTTTGCTCGGCAGCTACAACCTGTACACCCATCTCAGATGCAATACAGCCAGCATTCTGAATTAAGCACTCCATTGGTACAAGTGGAGCAAAGAAAGAAAATTGACGAAGATGACTATGTGGTCCCTGTTTTCATCCAGCCCGTACCTGCAGCATATGATAAGTATAGCAATGACATATGCCCGGAGAAGTTTTCACCCTCCAATCCTCCTTATTTGCATACTGCTTTGAAGTTCCAAAAGACCAAAGGAACAGGCATGTTTGAGCATAGTGCTGGACAAGAAGAGGGAAGCAAGAAGGGAGACAATTCAAATGAGTCTGTGGCTGGCCAGAAGCAAACTGTCTCGTCTATTAGTCATGAACCAGGAACTAGATTAAGGATTGATGATAGTGGACAGCAAGAGCTTTGTGCTGAGTCACAACTTTACAGTGCTAGTCAGAACACTGATGCTATGGGTGCTAATGCGGCAGAGGCAGCAAAAACAAATTCATCTGATTTCGAGGAAGCTTCACTGTTAGGAGATGATAATATCATCTGTGATCTTAGTGATGACACGGGGTCTCATGAAGATGAGTCTTGTAGGCCTCCACAAACTGGGAGCTTGGAGAGGGGTGACAGTCTTTCGGAATCATCCATTTTGGATACAGAATCTGCTCTGGATATAACACCTGAGGATGCTGTAGGTAAATTAGGCCAGAAACATTTCTGGAAAGCAAGAAGAGCTATCATGAAGTAAGTTATCATGCTGACTGTGTTACTTTCGCTTTTGATTGGCAATTTTATGTTAGCTGGAAATATTGGAGTATGAGGTTACGAGATCTATCAGAAAGTTAATCACGGTGAAGCTATTAAGCAGCTGAATTTAATAAACTCAGCCATGTTAGTTTTATAATAACTACTCCTAGTTATTGGTTATTCTCAAATCCTAGCCAATGATCAATAGGAGACTTTAGCATTCCATAAGCATTTTAAAATTATTCAGATGCATCTGCATGATTTATCCCATGATTTTTCAGTGACCAGCAAAGATCCATATGAACTTGTGTTTGATTGCTGTATATACAATTTTTTCAAAGGTTTCCATGATTTTGTGATGATTATCCAGTGTCTAGTTGTGAAGTTTTTGATGTAGTTGAGTCATTTTGTTTCATTTATGGTTCTATAAATGGCTCAGAGGAATGGTATGTATTAAAATGTGAACATCCTTTGAGATTTGCTCCAGCATTATGCGAATTCTGAAAGGATGCATAGCGTCAATGGAGAATTCTACAATGTGGGATGCCCTGTGGGTCGAAGCTCTCCTGCTTTAATCAATGTTGGTTTATGTATTAATTAATTGTTAAGAGTATTGTGTAGCACCGAGGATGTTTTTTTCTAGTAGTTGTTTTGTATGCATGGTTAAATGGTGGGTGGCTTTGGTGCAGAACATTAATACCTTATAATGAGGAAATTTAGTTCTTCAGCCACCTTTGATGTATTCAGAGAGCGCATGACATTTTGCATAGGCATGGTGGGTGCATATATATCATTTGATTTGAGGTGAGTCCATCAGCCATGGTCCATTCCTTCTTGTCTGTTCTGGTTTCTGTTATTATTCTAAATATTGCTGGAGGAGCTTAGATGACTAACTGCAGATGCCTTGCTGGTTTGACATCAAGACTGGAAACACTTCTGGATTAATCTTGGTCTTTTGTCATCAGAATAACAAGTGTTCGAATTTTTTCTATTGCATGAGTTACTGTTGAAAAATTGCTACTCTTCTCTCAATTCCATCGAGAAATTCTGGGCCATGGCTTTGTGACATTCACTTACTGAATACTATTAGAATATCTCATGTATAAAAGTTCAAAAACTTAAGGTAAGATCGTGTCCCTATGCATCACCACATATAGTGTTTCGCATCACATTTGGTTCTATATTTACTTTCATGGGTTTTCTGTGAGTACTTACATTACATCCCGGTGCTACTTTTGTTGTATTTTTCTCGTCGTTGATCAACTTTCACGATTTTAAGAGGTGAGACAAGTTGGGACTTGAATGAACTTAGCAATGTGATAAGGAGTACTACTTATGCTAAGCTTCGTTACTTTGTTACCTTTTCGCAGGATATTTCTGACTAATATCTATCCTATTTTCAGTCAGCAAAGAGTTTTTGCAGTTCAATTATTTGAGTTGCATAGATTGATAAAGGTAAGACTATGTTTGAATCAAGCAGTTTGAAATGTTTACATTCTATGAGTGCTTTAGTATCTAAGAATGGCTTTACACTATCCTAAATCAGGTTCAGAAAATGATTGCTGCATTGCCAAATCTTTTGGTCGAGGACTCGGTTATCTTCGACAAACCTATAAAACCGATACTAGGCAAGAAACGGCCTCTGGATTCTACCATGAATGCGGTTTCAAATGCTTCAGACGAAAAAGGCAACTCAGATAATCCAAGTCACAAGAATGAACGCTCTGCTGAAAACACTCTTGAGAGACCAAATTCCAGCTGCGGGCCGTCTGCTAACATCCCTCCATCACCTCCAGCCATCACAACCAATGACCATAGCAATGCTCGAACGCCTGCTTTTAATCATCCGGAGGGGCACCAGTGGTTGATTCCTGTGATGTCTCCTTCAGAAGGACTGGTATACAAGCCGTATCCAGCACCTGGATTTCCTGGCCAAGGCTGTGGGGGCCCCGGCCCTCCTATGCCAAATCCGGCAACAACCAACTTCTTAGCTCCGATATTTGGAGTCCCCACACCAATGTCGCAATACCCGTTTCCTCCATTCCCTGCATATGCACCTCATGGCTACTTCCCTTATGGCATGCCAATGATGAGCGCGCCAACCTTCCCTGTTTCATCCATGGAGCAAGTGAATCCCCATTCTGTGCCCGGTCATTTCTCGTCCCGGGAATCTGCCTCCACCATGCCAACTCAGACTCAGGGAGGACCCGTTCCAAACGGGCTGGACCGACGTGCAGCTGAGGGGCTTGAAGTGCAAGGGAGCAGTTCAAGCAGCCCGAGTGAGAGACGGCCGAGTAGTAATAAGGTGAATAGCAGTGTGGGTGGAACAAACATCCTTCCAGTCCTCCCTAAGTCGTCTCTGGCTAAGCCGACCCCTCGGGTTCGCGCGCCCCGGGTGATCAAGGTTGTGCCACGCAATGGTATATCGGCTTCTGAATCTGCTGCAAGAATTTTCCGGTCCATTCAAGAAGAAAGAATGCAGTATGATTCAGTGTGAAATTTGCTTAGCAAATAGCAATCTTTTTGTAACTTTATTTCATAACGGTTAATATCCGCAAATTGTTGAAAATATATACATCTGCCTATGTGTGTGTATATAGAAGTATTATGCTACTACCATTTTATTTGTGCTCTAGCCTTTGATTTCTTCTTTTAACTCGTGACCAAAATTCATTGCATCAAATGTCCTACGGATTTTGGATAAGATTAACTTAATAAAAGAATGTAAAAAACAGTTTAATTTTATTAATATTTCTCATACAAAAGGTATTTACCCTCTAATTAGATAATTTCAAGTTTGGCTGCTAATTTTTAATTAATTATATTCTATTGAGAGTACCAGTGAAACAAAAGATTACATGGTTCAGTAGCACGAATCAAATAGAAAGGTATAGGAGTATTTACCTCCTCCGTTCCATATTAATGAAGATGTTTTTTTTTGGCATAGAGATTAAGAAAAAATGTGTTAGGTGAGTTAATTAAAGGAGAATAAAGTGGAAAATGAAATAGGTAGAAAGATACAAAGAGAAAAAAGTAAGTAAGCGATACTAGGTGTGGAAAAATGTACTGAGTTTTACTAAAAAGAAAAATAACTCTATTACTATGAAACGTACCAAAATGGCGAAATGAAAAAGAAAAATAACTCTATTACTATGAAACGTACCAAAATGGCGAAATGACTCAATTACTATAGAACGGAGGGATTATGATTTTAGCTTCACTTTTTTTTTTTAATTCGACTATAGTATCTATGAAGAGTTTTTCAAATTTTCGTAGTACTTTTCTTTCAATTGACTTTTCTTCAGTTATATTCTCTTGATAACGAAATGCTAAATGCATTTTGTAAGGCACACATAGCCTATAAGGTGAATCAAGCGTATGATTATTGTTATTGAGTTTGTAATTACTTAGCTCGAAGTAAATTATTGTATTTCAATGAAAGAAAAGCGTAACTGAACTGAAAATTTAGTCAAGACACATTTAATAACTCTACAATGTCAACATTATACTTTCTGGACTAGGGTAAGGGTGCACTAGTATTTTTTTTAAGAAATTCACACCATTATTCATATTTTGAATATTGAATAATCGCATAGTTTTGACTGTTTATGAAATTATAAAATATCAAACGGATTCAATCCATATTTAACAACAAAATATTACTCCCTAAATATTACTCATTTCGTCTCAACTAAGTTAAATATAACCCTTAGGTATGGAAATTAAAAAATTGTGTTAAAAAATAGGAAAGAAGAATAAAGTAGAAAAATAAAGATAGAGTAAAGTAGATAATGAAATAAAGTAGGAGTAATTGGATATTTCGTTTTTCTATTAAAAAAATTGAAATGACGCAACTTAATTGGAATGGAGAGAGTACTATTTTCGTCTATATTAGTACTCCATCATTTTAGAATATTCTCTCGGAAAGTGAATATGTATATCTCAGGTATGTTGGAAAGAAAACAAGTGAGTCCCAAGTATGTTGGAAAGAGAATAACATTTACTCTCTCTGTCCCGCTTTAGCAGTCCCATTGACTTTTCTGCCCTCTTTTTATAAAAATGATAAAAAATAGTTAAAGATGAGAAATGGTAAATTAAGAGAAAGAATAATATAGAGAATAGTCTTATCTGCATTATTGTCTCTCTTATTTTACCATTTCTCCACTTTAACTATTTTTTATCATTTTTATAAAAAGGGGACAGAAAAGTCGAGACGGAGGGAGTACAATTTAGAGTTTCAATGAATATAGTTCCTAGGTATATTTATATCTAGAGTCCTATAAATAGAGATTTGGAATGTATCTCAAACAACAATTCAAAATTAATCACAATATAGCCTTCAATAGTTCTTCAATTTTATTTTCTGCATTTTACTTTTCAGCCTATTCAATATTTGATTGCTAATTAATTGATTTATTCTACAAATATTTTATTAAAAAAATAAATATAGTGCCTAAGAAAAGCGATTTAACTTAAAATTTACTGTTATCAAAATGTCCTACTCCATGGCGATGGATAGGCACCACACGATTCAAGTGCAAGTAGTTGAGTTCCGTACAATTTGGATAAGATTTGAATACGTGGAAGAATTAGACGCTAAGCAAAAAATCCAACCCAAAAATGTAGAGCGAGAGAGGGATAGTCAAAATCACGAACCCAAAATGAAGAGAGAGAAAGAGAGGGACAAAATCAATCCATATCCGAAAACTAAACGCCACGCATTCACTCATCGCTTTCAATTGCCAACACGCCACCCAACACGTGTACGCCACGCATTGGCTGTGATACGCCTCACGTGCCTTGCATATGCCCCCTTGTTCCGACCGGACATATTATCTCCTCGATTTTGCAGACAGGATTTTCGTTTGGATAAATTCTGATATTTTGCTAGTGTGCCGCCGGCATGGCTCCAAATTATTGCCACGTCGGCTGCTTACATGGCTATCTAAATTTTGGAAAGTATCCACGTGGCACCCAAAAGCTGATGTAGTTCAAACTTTTTTAGTTATTTATCTCACTTTGGATTATAAATTTAAATAGTTCTTTGGATTATAAATTTAAATAGTTCTTGAACTTTTCATAGGCAATAAAATCCGACTATATCTCATACGCCTTCAGATCACAATAATGCTACCATATAGTGATGTGATTACAAAATCTCTACAATCTAGTTATGATTATCCATCTCATTTGGATGTTTCTGAATTTCATTTCCGATAGAAAGATTTAACCACTACTCTATTAAAGAAGTAATATTATATGCCAAATTTAAAATTTATATGAAAAAATAAATTTGTATAATATTAAATATCAATATCTCTTATATTATTTTCATTTAATAAAAAACAACACGGTTAATTTAAAATATATAATATTCGATTTTATTTCTTTAAATCATATAGCACAGCTTTCTAAAATCCCATGGACAAAAAACTACATCAACTATAGTGGCACTGAAAAAAATCTATACTCCTTTCGTCTCATAGTAAATGACACACTTAGAAAATGACACGGAATTTTAAAAGATGTCAATTTGTATGTTAGGCGGAGAGATAAAATTGTATATTTATATTAATATGAGAGAGATTTTTTTTTTTTTAAAATACGACATCTTTTATGGGATAAAATAAACATAAAAATGTGACATTTATTATAGAACGGTGAGAGTATTATTTCTAGGACAAAGGAAGGTGCAATAGTTTTTGATATTTTGAACAAGTAGAAGAAAGTTGATATAGTACTACTACTAGTATTCCTTTCATTCCATAATAGATGATATACTTAGATAATGACACAATATTTCAAGAAATATTTTTTGTGTATTATATAAAAAAATATATTATATTTATATTAATGTGAGAGAGAATTTAAAAATAAAATAAAATGTGATATCTTTAATGGAACAAACTAAAAAAAGTGTAACATCTACTATGAAACGGATAGAATTTCATTCATATATCTTATAATGAAAAAAGACAATAGTATAAATATAGTACTCCCTCCATTCCCATAATTTATCACTATTTGATTCGGCATGGGTTTTATGAAATGATAGAAAGTGGGTTGAAAAAGTTAGTTATATATGAGCCCTACTTTTATATATTAGTTTTATAATAAAATGTGAGTATGAATGAGTTAGTGGAATGTGGAGTCCACTGCCAAAAATAATAAAAATGAAAAGTGATAAATTTTAGAGAAGGATGAAAATAGAAATAAGTGATAAATTTTTAAGGATAGAGAGAATATTATACACGAACTAAGATACATATGATAATGATCACAATTGAGTTAATTATACCGTCGGCAAGTAGGAGTACAATTTTGTACAAAAACCTGCACTTGAGATCCATAAAATTAGTAGGGTATAGTTCATTCATTCTTATTTTGTGTGTAGTTGGGGTGACCAACGTCTATATTTAAGGCATCAATTAATTCTCAGTGCGTTTTCAATTGCCTTTGGATTAAGATGTACTCCCTTCATTTCACTATATATATATATTTTTTTTATTTTGAAAAGTTTTTTCATAGTTGAGTCATTTTCATATATAGTAATTTTTTTTTTCTCTTTCTTACTTCACACTCTCTTATTTTATTCTCTCTACTTTATTCTCTCTACCTTTTCTCTCTCTTAGTTTTTTTTATCTATTTATCTAACACAATCAATATCACTTTCTTAGATTCCGTGCCCAAAAGTTCCGCTTCAACTATAGTGAAACAGAGAAAATAATTTTTTTTAGTTATGTGATGATGCACATGAATGATGAAAATTAAGAAAATGGTGTTTAAAGAGTTAGTCAAGTGATACTCCCCTATCCCTCGATAATTGGCACTGATTTTAAAAAATATTGCGTAAAATAAATGAAATAAATTAATGAAATATCAGAAAAGTATAAAAAAAATAGTATAATGTAAGTATGCAAATTAATTGGAAAAAAAAAACTGATGTTAATTTTTGGAGGATTGGGTGAGTAATATTTTAAGTAAAAGGCTTAAGTTTTATTACATTCATTTCCATTTTTTTCATTTAGAAAATCTTTAATTTATTAAACAAAATTAAGTAAGTTGTTATGATTAAAAAAAGTCAATATCATGATCCAAAATACTTTAAAAAATTAGTTTGATTACAGTTTAGAAAAGATAGTTTCTAATTTTTTCTATTCCTTTGAAAGATTCAGTAGACCAAGTCTAGCAAGCAGCCCATTTTGTAACAATTTTACATTTAACTATAGTTAATTCATGATCAATTTCAAAGATTCAATTCAAATAATTCCACGTGGCAGCGGACGATGACACCTACGTGTGTTGAGAGTCACTTTTTCTCTATTAGAAAACGCCAAATATATCAGAGTTGAGGCGGGAAAAAAGATAATATCACGGACTGTGACGACTATTGAGGTCAAAGTTAAATCTGATTGGTCTCCGTCCAACGAACAGGGTTCAGGTGGGACCCAGTGACCCAGCAATTATCGTAGCAGGCCAGGTGCCACTGCAGCCGCAGTAACTTGAGGAAAACGTTATGGACTATTGAAACGCAGATTTATTCAACTATCAATAGTCAGTGTATTTTATGTTGATATGTTCATAAAATTAGTAAAAAAATTGGGAATTTTGATTTGTTTTTTGTTATTTTATGGTAAAAATTTACGATGACATGCATATAATATAGGGAAATTGGTCTCTAAAATCATGAACTTTGCCTAAAATTTGGTATTTCCCATGAACTTTGAAATTGGTATATAATATCACGAACTTTGCATTTGGTATTTCCCAAACTCACTCAAATAAGATATTTTCATCAAAATCTTATTTAACATAGACCATCGTGATATGTTTTATAATATTTGAAACCACTTTTTAAGTTCATAGCATGTAGCATAAAAAGTCACGTTGAAAACCACGTTGATTTAATTGTGTCAAGTATGATAAAAGCCTCATAAGTTAGTCAAATATAGTAATAAACATGCCGTGGAAAATACCAAACAAAATGCAAAGTTCGTGATATTATATACCAATTTCAAAGTTCATGGGAAATACCAAATTTTGGGCAAAGTTCATGCTTTTAGAGACCAATTTCCCTATAATATATTATTATTAATTTTAAACAAAATAATACCCCTACAATCCCACAATAAGAATCACATTTCACTTTTTATCATAAAATATTAAATTATACATTTCACTAATTCATTTCACTCACATTTTATTATAAAATCAATATAAAAAAGTAAATCTCGTATTCAATTAATTTTTTCAATCCACTATTCTTTAGTTCTTTTCTTCAAATTCATGCTTACTATAAGAGTGACTCTTATTGTGAGACGGAGGAGGAGTAATACTTTTTATTTTTTGAATAGTCTTGGGATACAAAACAGAAATACTACTCCACTCGTCCAATTATAATAAAAAATCAACCAATTTATTTATTTTTAATTTTATGGTAGTATATATTTTTAGGGGCATGTTAGGGTGTCATCAACTCTTAAAATAATATCATACCACCATTCCTAGCCAATCATTTGTACACGTTGAATAATAATAAGCTGCCATGTGGCAAAAAAAAAGTTAAAAAGACTGCCAGCAATATTGCTGTGTAGCGTTTATAATATTGTTGTATAAATAGTGTCACGGTGTCACTATAAGAGGAGTTGTCATTTTAACACGAATCTATATTTTTATCTATACTTTTATTGATTTATTTTTTCTCGCAATCTAACTTGCATACTAATTTTATAAATATCGTAACGTTTCGATCAACCTGAGATAAGATAAAGAATCATCTTTTTCAGTTTTGCAACTTAACGCCTATTCCATTAAAGCATCAACCAATAACAATGATCAATAATTAATTTGTTTGGTTGATTTCGAAAAGTAAAGTTGAATTATTTAAGCTAGTTTTAGTTTGTCCTAACTCCTAACCCTATTTTTTTCATATCTATTTGCAGTGGATTAATTAATTAACGCCTCTAGAAAGAACGCACTTGGTTTTAGTCTTTTAGACCACTAATATCAAACTCCATTTGATCCAGTCATATTCGTGCCATAATCTTTTTCGAATATAAAAATTTTAGTTATTCATTACTAGTAATATTACAATTTATTAGAACTGAATTGATAGAAAATGTTACCTCTCGGACCTTGGCACACTCGGATGAAATTGTGTATTTAGTGTATTACAAATTGAATTTCAATAATAGAATAAATTCAAAATTTTAACAAAAATCGAATATAAAAGTTCTAGTTAATCATAAAAATTCAATCTACACCAAAAAATTAAAATTATACTATAAAAATATCCAAAAATACAAAATTATAAACTCATTTATCTAGAACATACAGCGGGATAACACTAGACGATAGACGATTGGAATAAAGTTGACGGTGACCCACACGAGCCAGGGGTTCAGGAACTAGGCAGGTGACCAGATTCAAGGAAAGAGAGAGATGCCGATTGAAGGATATCTGAACCGCATGTTGCAAATTCGAGAAGAATTATATACTATAGGAAAGTAATTCGAGTAATTATTAAAGTGATTAATCTAGCAAAACACGCGCGGACACTATAGATGAGTCTCACATTCCACACTTTTTTTTACATTTATTAAAACTTATGCCACGATAAAAGTGACAATAGGAGGAGAGTAAACAACCACCATTAAGATTTATTTGAAAACTATTAAAATCGCTTGTTTGGATTAAGTTGGTCCTATTAAAAATACACGGACCCACGGACCCACAGAGATCCAAAACTCCCAGTCAAAAACCAGCATCCAATATTAAGTAATCTTATTTATCAATATTTCCATTTTCTTTTATACTTTTTCCTTTGAACTCCCAAAAAAGAGATCCACTTGTTAGTAGTACTCCACTAGTTAACTTAACCCACAGTTAACAGAAACCCCAACCGCGGTTAAGCAAGCCCTAACCACGGTTAACAAAGCAGTATATATAGGATCTTGGCATGCAAATCCATGGAAATCATGACAGCGCCACTCCAGAGACTGAGCTACTCCTTCACTCCTCCCTCAACAGAATGATGATGATGATGATCAGCGATCCACCGCGCTCAAATCCGACCGTCCAAATCCCTAATTGGGATCCCTACCTCGACGATCCGAATCCGACGCCCCACATTCACTCTCCGGCCATCCACGCCGACGTCTCTCAATACGACGTCGCTCTAGCCGCGCTGCAGCGCTACCTCCCTTCCAACAAGGAGGATTTCGCTGCGGCGGCGGCGGACGACGACGATTTCGACATTCCGGTGGATGCGTACTCGTGCGACGAGTTCCGGATGTACGAGTTCAAGGTGAAGCGGTGCGCGAGGGCGCGGTCGCACGACTGGACGGAGTGCCCGTTCGCGCACCCCGGGGAGAAGGCGCGGCGCCGGGATCCGCGCCTGCACCACTACTCCGGCAGCGCGTGCCCCGACTTCCGCCGCGGCGCGTGCAGGCGGGGCGACGCGTGCGAGCACGCGCACGGCGTGTTCGAGTGCTGGCTCCACCCGGCGCGCTACCGCACGCAGCCGTGCAAGGACGGGACGCACTGCCGCCGCCGCGTCTGCTTCTTCGCGCACATGCCGGAGCAGCTCAGGATCCTGCCGTACGCCGCCGCCGACGAATCGCCGCGGGCCGTGCCGATCGGATCCTCGCCGCGGTACTCGCCGCCGACGTCTCCGGTGGCGGCGTCGCCGCCGCAGTCGCCGTTGAGTCAGCTCACCGAGTCGATTCGCGGTATGCAGATCAATAATAAGATGAAATTAGGGCTCGGGATGGGAATGGGGATGAATTTGGGGATGGGATTGAGCATGAGCCCGCCGTCTTGGGGCGGCGGGTACGGGTCGCCAAAGATCCGACCCGGATTCCGGAGTCTTCCTGCAACTCCTATCCGGGCTGTGACCCGACCCGGGATAAACGCGTTTGATCTGTGGGAGAGTTCGTGCGAGGAGGAGCCGGCGATGGAGCGGGTCGAATCGGGTCGGGCGCTCCGCGAGAGGATCTATTCGAAGCTGGGTAAGGAGAACTCGTTGAATCGGGTCGGGGATGGAGATCCGGCGGGTTCGGTGCCTGATATCGGGTGGGTTTCGGAGCTGTGCAAGTGAACATCGGTGTCGGGTCGGGTTATGATTCGGGTCGTGCAGCCTTTATCGTAGTATGGGTCTAAGTTTTCCGGCTGTAAATATGCTTTTTTCTGACTCATTGAATGTGAATATGGGTTTCGGGTCGGGTCGACTGAATAGGTTAAGTGTTGATTAAGATGTTTATTTTGTGGTTAATTTGGATTTATTTGGTTTTTAGGGGGCTGAAGTGATATATGGGGAAAATTGCAATCGCAAATTTTGTAATTTTGTATATACAGATTTGAGGTTTTCTATGGAGGCTGCCGATTATTTTGGATGCTTCAAAATTCAAATATGGTGTAGTATTTCTTATTAGATCGTTGAAAAATTCATTATGTATGTGATATTGTTGTAGAATGATTTTAGATTATAGATTTTATTGCTTAATATAATGATAGATGAAATTTTATTTGTTTAGAGAGTTTTAAAATGGATTGTGTAATAATTATAATTATAATTCTAGATTATGAAGATAGAGATGAGATACTTCTTCCAATTAATTGAATCCAATTACTAAAAATTGAAGAAAATATTTTCTGTTTAGAATTATAGAATCACAATACTAAGTTTTTTAGAACTTTTAACATTGTTGCAACTTGCAATGGAAAGCTATGATATACAAAAAATATTTTCTATTTGGATCGAAACCAAACCCCACAAATAACTATAAAAAAATAGTGGCGTTGTAATACTACTTATTGATAATTATTAAGAGTACTTATCTAAGCAGGACTAAGTAATATAGACAACGACGTGGACTTGAACCAATAAATATATGGAATCAAATCACGATCTTATCCTTTGACTAAATAACTCCTAATTAAAGAAAAGGTACTTAATTGTCAATAAATATATAGATATTATAAAGTACTACTCCATTAATTAAATCGTGTGACCATATCCACGTCTTGCTTATAGGTTTACGGTGTTATCGCTTCACTTTTTTCTTTTATAGGTGTAATGTCGTTATAGTCTATAGTTTGCTAAATATCAATTCATAAGCAAAGTAAAAGAAAATGAAAAAAAGCTTAATTGGTTACACGTTTTTCCTCTTATTAATAGATTGATAATTTCAATTATTGTAGGAGTGGTTATTAGTTATAGCATTATAGGAGTAGATAGAGAATTAAAAAACTTATTGATTTTCTTTTTAATTAAAATATAATTAAGATAAGATATAAACGCTAAAGATCTTAATCTCAAATTTTACTACTACTAGAGCTTTATGTTTAGATTTTTAAAGGAAAAAATTCTAGTGGGCACACACTTGTTTTTTAATTACTACTACTAATTTATCATTAATGTTTAAAATTCCATGACAAATATTTTGATTGGTGCCAATTTCATGTCTATCTTAAGCCCCACTTAAGATAATATATAAAAAGAAATGAACAAAAGATGTGATCGCCACTGGTTTTTCACGAAAAGGCGACGAATTTTGAATACCAACTTCCCTTAAAAATGGGGAAACCCTATTAAAAAAATACTCCTATTTAAAAAGGAAACTAGTTTTTTCTATTTAATGAGGGGTTACTATTTACTCCTAGTAAGTGACAAGAAAATCACCTTAAAAGCAGCAACATTTTACACTCATCTATTTAGTGGGCTGTTTTTTTTTTTGAAAATGTGTGTAAAAACTCCTTATTTTAGGGCTTTCACTGCCCCAATATAACTAAAATGAAAAGTTGCTTTCTTAATAAAAATGAGAAACATTTATGTGATAGAATAAACCTTACTATATAAATCAATGTCACAAAAGATGTATTTTTCTCGACAACGCAATTTTTTAATATAAAATCGAAATTAAAATGGTACCAGCATATAGTCTATTTTCTTTTGCTTCAAGATTATGGTATTCACCAATGATGAATGATCCAAATTACTAATTCATTTTATGATTTGTATGCATCTCAAACAAATATAGCAATTTATTTAAAGATTTTAAACTATTTTAGCTCGTAAGACAGTATAGTTGGAGCATAGTTGGTTCTGAGAGATAGATTTGTAATAATAGCCAAGGATCTATTATCACTACTGCCGTAAAGTTGCAACACCTCTCAGGCACAAATGCGAGGCCTTGGGAGGTGGGCGTCTGGCAAGACAGTGAGTTACGACCCTACCCCTTAACGGGTCATTGCATACCATGATTGAACACCCCTCGCAGTAATATCGGGTTGGGGATGTGGAGGGCCATTGGGGTTGGAGTTTCAATCTTCTGCTGAATTTCAAACTATTTTATACCCAAAATCATAATTTGAATTATGGACCTTTAGTTAAGAATGTACAAATCTTTTTCTCCCAATCAGACCCCATACTATTGAATTCCTATGCACATAAATCTAGCTCACAAACAAAATATAAACACACTTTTAAATGCGACAAAAAAAATATTACTATGAAAAAACAACGTATTTATGTTTATGTTAAGATATGGTACTATTTAAATAGGAATTGCCAAATAATTTGACATAATTTGATATTTCTAATAGATCATGATTGGGGCCCACAGCAGTCACCTCCACTGGTCCTATCCCTCTTGGTTTTCTCTCTTCAAAATTGAC
This sequence comes from Salvia hispanica, assembly GCF_029641045.1. NCBI lineage: Eukaryota > Viridiplantae > Streptophyta > Magnoliopsida > Lamiales > Lamiaceae > Salvia > Salvia hispanica. The sequence goes on from NC_142694.1 coordinate 2,876,421, forward strand.
ATTCTTGATTGTATCAATAGAAACAATAAAAATTGGTACAATTGATCAAACAAATATAACTACATGCCAAAAATGCGAATAAATGATAGAATTCGAGATTAGATTTTGTGTTATCATGTTACACATACTGTTGACTTTAATAAAATGTGACTAAAATACAGCATAGTATCCACCTATTTTCTTTGTTAGTTTCTGTTATTTTATTTTTATGTCATTTCTTTGGGACCTAACAATTTCAGATGATGATTTTAAAATCTGCTAGACAAAATATCTAAACCTCAATAGTTATTCTTTTCCATTCAGTTGAATATTGAGTTTTGAAATAAACGAATTATTTGAAAATTAATAAAATTTTGTCAAATTCCAGTATGCTCCACAACTTAAGGTTTGATCTGAAAAATCACGATCATCTATTAAAAAATATGATCATCTATGCATAATGTATTGTTCATGTTTTTCAACCAAATTATGTTATTTTATATAAATAAACTTTTGAATTTCATCTCAAATTCAATTTCACCTAAATTTTCGCAATAGGATAATTAACTATAAGTTCAAATTTCATGAATTTTCTTGCTAATTTTTAAAATTGCAAAACAAAACTGACCAAATTTTATAGATTTTGTTGGCAATTTACCCATTATGTTATCAATTTTTGTTTGGAAAGTGGATTCTTGAATAATGTTTTAAGTCACATTTCGATTTCATGGTTGTCAATTTTAAAAAGGGACTCTTATAATTTTCAATCTTTTCTCAATCCCAATAAAGTAAAGAAGAGAGTTATAATATAATTAGGCACATAGCAATAGCCGCCGTCTCCTGTTTAATGTTTACCACATAACTAGCTAGCTATTTAGCTTCATTATTAGCAACACAGCGTATTCAATTGGATAAACGACAGACCCTTGTTTTAAGCAATAAAGTAACATGAAATAATAAATTAAAAAGATAATCTAGTTATTTAAATTACAATATTTAGTTAAATTATTTCTCCTAGCTTTACTCCCTTGTGTCTTGTTTAGTGAAACTTTTTTCCGGCACAGTTAAAAAAAGTGTTTAATTAGTTAAACATAACAAAAATAAAGAGAATAAATTAGAAAATTTAGTAACAGAGAGAAAACAATGTTGATTTTTACCAAAAAACTAAAATAATACATTTGGACATCTCAAAAAATAACAACAAATGGTGGGAATAATAATATTCATATGTAATTTTGGATTAATTTGAGAATTTATTTGTAAAATTATGGATTTAGATCTGCAAAACATTACCTTTTTCGCAAAGTCAATGACAAAATAGTGGAGTAATTTATTGTCACAGTTGATAACCAATTTAATACTGAAAATTCAGCACCACCAAAAAACTAAGTGGGGTCTCCAAGCATGTTTTGGCCTCCATAATTGTATCCATAGTGATTTAGGTTTCTATTTGACTTGAGTGATTAAGTTTCTAGAAAATCAGAAAATAATTAAATAATAACAGCACTAGCTAGGCCCTTTTGAACACCAAGAAAAATAGTATTGATATTGGGCCCAATGCATTTTAAGTTTACAAGCCCTAATTTATTTGTGAAAACGATTTGTTAATAATATCCTCAACTTGTTCAATAGCATAAAATCATTGGTTAAGTTCATAAAAAAATGAAATAAATTAAAGGGGTTAAGAGTTACATGTGTGTGTGAACATCTTTAATTTAAAATAAGTAAACTATATATGACAGAAAATGAGAATGTGATGTGAATTCAAATAGTCAAGTAAATAGGAGGAAAAAAAAGGCATTCCATACAAAATCTAGTGTCATAAATAAAGAAAACTATACAGTTTTCTTTCCAAATAAAGAAATGCACAACGAAATTTGATCTGAAAATATGGACACAGCAGCTGAAGAAGCTACGACTCTCCATTATACAGCAAGTATATTACAGTTTCTCAGGATTCATGAGTTCAAATCTGCAAGCCACAGCCACAAAATAACAATAGTCAAGAAACGAAAATTTAACAGAAATCAAGCAGAAAAACCAACATAAACTTGTGATAAGGAGGAGCACTTCAGACATCGATTATTAATAGATACACGACATTATCAATATTGATCGATAGGCAGCAGAAGCTGTAGTCTGTAGAAGGAGGGAGCTCAAAAGTAGATTGTTGCATATATAGATTGGGTGTGAAGTTTGACAGATAAACAAGATAGTATTAATCACAGTGATAGAATTGACAATGGTAAGCATAGGTTAGAAAAATGACCTCCTTAAAGGGCCATCTCTCTCTGCAATTCGGCCAGCTCATCATCATCGTCTTCAACCTTCCTCGCCGGTTGCCTTCCTGCAGGCACTCGAACAGGTGCAGCAGGAGCTGTTGTTGCAGGTTGCAAGAGCTGTTCTTCCAGCTCAGCTCCTTCGAGTTCTTCGAGCTCTGCCTCCAGTTCATCCTAGTGGAAGGAAAAGGTTAAGAAATGCTCACTTGGAACAAACAAATTGTCAAAAACTACAGTGTACCTCATCAAAATCAGCAGCTGCGCCCATAGGCGCTGACAGAGCTTCTTGAATTTGTTTCATGTTTTCAGTCTGCTCGTTGATTTCATCCATTGTCTTGTCCACGTCATCAATATTGCTACACCAGAAGAATTCAGTAGAAAATATGAGTAAACATAATCCACATCTCAATGTAACATAGGCATCACGTGAAAATGTGCAATGATATATAGCAGGAATCTGTTTCCTCAGCATGCATAACAAACCACTTTTTCTCCTCATCCAAACATGAATATACGTGTGTTATACAGAAAGATAGTATAATATTTTACATGTCCATTGTAAAGTTTAGTTTGGCCTCTAAAAGACAATGCAAAATCACTATTTAGAAGGATAACATAAAGTTGGATGATCTGAAGCATTCAGCATAAAGCCTTCTTTTATCTCCAATCAAAACTATAGTTTATCTTTTCGTTTTTTTTTCTTGGTGCTTTCTTGGTGCCTCTCTCTTACAAGTTAGGTGTTGTATAGGCTTTAGTTTGAGTGGACCGGGGTAACCAAATTTGTTAAGCGCTCAAAACTTTACATTTGCCAGTTCATAATCAATTCTACATATTTTTAGCAATATATGCATCAGCATAACTTACGTTGCCTTCTGCATAGCCTTCATTGCAGCTGCTCCTGTTCTCAAAGCATCTACAGTTTCTGTGGTAGCTTTTGCTCCCTCTAGCATTATCATCTAGAAACAAAAAACAGGTACAAGTTCAGAAAGGCCGCGTAAGATAGAATCATTCAAGGTAAGCAGCATCACTGATACATGAAGATCACCTGATCATGAATTCGCAACTGGAAATTTCCGAGCTGTTCAATTTGTTGTTCATAAAGCCTTTTTCTCTTCAAACATTGTATTGCAGCTACAAACAGATTGGCAGATGAACTTCATTATTAAGGTATTATTATTTCAGTTTAATAAATTTAATTAACAAGTTTAAAAGCACAGATCCAAACAAACCACACCATACTCCTTGACGAAAAATATCTGAAAGTAAATTGCTTGTTCGAAGAAAGGAAAACAAAACGATCGCTCTATTAGACCATAATCTATATAGGTTTCAACATTTTTCCTCAGAAATTTATGATGAGCGATAACGATAAAATAAAGAAATTATTTTCTACTGAAGTTCCAAGAAACAATAAAAAACTCGAGCTCAATGATTTGAGTCCAAAGTTACTACTATCACACCATACCCCTTTTATTTTTAGCTCGAGTGAATTCCTTGGCCCTTTCAACTTCAGCGGCAGCCTTCTTCAAGAGAACTTTCTCTTTTTTCTCCAGCATCTCAAGAGTCTGCACACAATTCAGCTTTCAACGAATATACAGAACAGAATATGATAATACGAATACACAAGTCTTGATAAAGATTTAACGGAGCATAATCCGATAAATACACAACAAATAGTAGTAATAAAGAATATAGAATACGAAACATAGGCGTAAGATAGGTCTTCCATTCAGTCATCACTTATCGACATCACCTAAACCACATAGAATGAAACAAGAAAGGAGTCGTAAGCCAAATAATCCAGCTCCAAGATATTCATAATCAAGATGTGTGAAGCACGCGATAATGCAATCACCAAAAGCCATACATACCGATTCAAATATAATTTCACATAGCATGTTCTCATTGTTCTGGTATTCTGTTTACATGCCAATCTAAAATAAACAATGCTCACTACAAGAATCACATTCTGAATTCAGTTTAGAGATAACTAAATATCATCAAAACTGAAAATTGGCGAAATAATCAATATAATCATACTCTGATATTCAATACAAATGCCAAAGCTGTCATATTCTAAACATTTACTAACACAAATAAAATTGAAAACAGAAAAAGAAGAAAAAATTCCCATACAATCCAGAGATAGACAGATCATGTTTCTACAATAATTCCAAATTGAAAAATAAACAACATAACCATAAACACACCTCATTTAACTTATCTAACGTTGCCAGAGCATTCGTCTCTTGCTTAGGCTTTCCAAAAATTCTAGTAAACATCGTCGACGATTTAATACCAGCTGGAGAAATATGGAACAGAATTGAATCTTTAAACCCTGCAACAAAATCAAAGGCTCCATCAATTTGATCGGCAATTGTTAATCATATGCTTCAAAAATCCAACGAATTAACCTGTGAAACATCTTTAATCATAGACATCACTGACCTGCGGATTCAACCGATGTGGAAATCAACCAGGATTACTTCTTGGAAAATTAAAAGATCAATTTTTTATAAACGAGAAAAAAAATTGTAGGAATTTGATGGAAATCGTTGATTGGAAGAAACCCCACCCCCTTTTGCAATCTGATTGAGGTCGGGGACTAATGTGACGGGCTGTGACTTTGTGAATGTGACAGACCAATTGAATTTGGAGCCAGATAATATTTTGGGCCGTTTGCGTTTTGGTCCTTGTAGTTTAATCATATTTTAATTTGGTCTCTCGATATTAATTAAGAGACTTTTTTAAAAAAATTATAGATACAATATCGTCTTAAATAGAATAAAGATTTTTGTTTGCAAGTATATGAGCTTTCGAGTTTTTCTAGTAATTTTTTTCAAATTATATAGTACTATATTTCTTTAAAATCATTTAATGCCCAACACTTTGTTTGAAATTTGAATGTATTTTTTAAAAATAATCAAATTTTTGTAAATTCTTACTACTTAATATGCTCTTAATTATACAAGATATTATTAATTTGGACCTCCAAATTAAGTAATACTATTACTATAGGTTTGTGAAATTTGATAACAAGTTTTCACAAATAATAATCGTGTCAAATTTCAAATCAAGCATTAGTAATTCACATTATAGAAAAGAAAATAACCATTACTGTAATCAAATGCAGGTTGAGAGATAAAACTTACAAACATCTTATATTGGTTAATCATTCTAGATATTATTCTTAGTCCCATGTGATTCAAAAAATGTGTCTATAAAAATTAAATCAATAATAACACTATTTAAAATAAAAGAAGTAAAACCAATCCATAAAACAAGAGTACTATTTAATTGAAGAAAAAAAATCTCAAATTTTGTGTATTTTTAGAGTTTGAAAAAAAAATATAAAAAATCATTAAATAAAAAAATCTTAGAAAATTCTCAATTTTAATTTGATCGACGTTGTTTGCAGGAGAAAAAAAATCACAAAATCTAAAAATTTAAATATTTAGATGTTTTAAAAAAAGAGCCATTTGGAAAAATAAATATATTAAAAGATATTGTTTTTAAATGCAACCATAAAAAAAATCTTCCCGACATTAAACGGCAAAAAGTTTATTCAACACTCGGAAAATATAGTATAAATTCACACCTCATCAAATTTCTTCATCTTCTTTTTCACTGAGCCGGTGCTGTCACTTTGTCGATTGGCAAATTAGTTCAATCGATCTGTTCAATACACAGATCTCGTCGAATTGAAGAATTCGATCTGTACATATCGTATTCCAGCAGATCCAGCCATGGATTTCATGAAGGTTTTTGATCAAACTGTCCGTGAAATGTATGTGGTTTCATTTCTCGATATTACGATTCAATCAAGTATTTAGTGAAGTTATGCTGTAGAAGGATGCATCAGTCAATTTGTTTGCGTTCCAATGCAGAAAGAGGGAGGTGAATCTGAAGGTGTTGAAGGTTCCAGAGATGGAGCAAAAGGTAACGCTAATAGTTGTTCAAGTGATTTCCGCCGTTTCCTGAGCTCAATTTCGTTGGTTAATTGTGTTTTAGGATGTATCCGTATCGGATCAGTTAATTAAATTGGTGAATTCAGCTGATTTAGTCGATTGAATAGCTGATCAATTGAGTATTGATGTTTTAAGCTGCTAGAAACTGAATGAGTGAGCGGTGTTTCTGTAGGATCATAGTTAATCACCTAAAAATTGTGCTGCTCGCTTGATCAGATTAGTAGGAGTAGTTTTGTATTTGTAAATGCGGTCACGAGTTGAATGCTGAGAAAGCAAGGACTCTTTTGGTCATCTGATACTAAACATATTGGATATTAAAACTAGTTCACTCTTCAGATATATTGAGGTTATTCTGATGATATCATAAGCAGGATTTGTTAGTGTTAACAGTTTTTCCCCCTTAGAATTTATGTTGCTTGGTTGATGCTGTTGTTTTGTTATAAAATCGAAGTAGTATTTTTTTTATTGTTTGGTGAACGTGGTGTCAAGATCTGAATACTGAGAAAGCAAATAATGTACAACTTCATGCTATTTTTTTGGACCATGTGTAAATTGTAATTCTAAGGGGCCTAAGAATGTATATTGAATTATTAGTGTGGCACATATATTTGGATATTAAGAGTTTCTTTAGATGATATTCACTTGCAAAATGTGCCTTTAGAATAACCAGTTTCCCATTCAGTTAAAGAACTCCTTGCTCACCTGAAACATGGCATTCATCATTACAATTTGAATTTCAGTACAATCATTTATACATGTAGTGACAAGTTAATACTATATTAAAATTAATAACTATTGAACCTGCATCCTTTTGCTGCCAATCACTAGTGATTTTTTGAAATCAGGAGTCATGGATTCTTATTGACTTGCCCTTTTATTTTAGGTTCTGGATGCTACGGATGATGAACCTTGGGGTCCTCATGGCACAGTGTTGGCGGAAATTGCACAAGCAACAAAAAAATTGTATTTTCTATTATTTTCATTCACAAAATTTCCAGAAGTTGGCTATTTTTATTCTTTGCTTTAAATTTCCTCACCCATTTGCTTTCATTCCTCTCATCTGTTGGCACGTTGTGCAGCACCGAATGTCAGATGGTAATGAATGTCCTATGGACAAGATTGACCGAGACCGGCAAGAATTGGCGTTTGGTCTACAAGGTACCAACATCAAATTCTGTCCAGGCCAAAATAAATAAGCATCTTATATTTGCTCTTTTCTTTTACTTTGTTATGTGGACTTTTCACTTCGTACTTATTTGCTTTGAAATATATTGAGGATTAACTTCTTAATTTTCCTGTGCTAGTCGTTGACCGTCATAGAGTATCTGGTGGGACATGGATCCGAGCGTGCTGTTGATGACATAATAGAACATACTTTTAAGATATCTGTATGTATCTTCAGCTCAGTATTCACCAACTCTTGTGCACATACCAAAACATCTAGAAGGCTATTGGCTGATAGATGTTTTAAGTTGTATCTCTATATGATTCTTTTATTCCTCACTTCGTTTTACGTTCCAGTCTCTGGCCAGTTTTGAGTATGTGGAGCCAAGTGGAAAGGATGTCGGGATCAACGTGAGAAAAAAAGCAGAAACTATTGTGGCTCTTCTGAATAATAAGGACAAAATGCAGGAAGTTAGGAATAAAGCTGCTGCAAATCGTGATAAGTAAGTTTATGATTGAGGTCTAATTTCTTGTTTTATTGCTTCTATATTGTTTTCCCAATCCTGCTGTTTTTTGGTGATGCATGAACTTTTTCATTGCTTTCTAGGTATGTTGGACTTTCGTCATCTGGAATAACATTCAAATCGGGTGCAGCGTCATTCAGCTCTAGCTCTAATAGTGATCGATATGGAGGTTTTGGTAACACAAAAGATAAAGAATCATTTAATGTTGGCTATAAGGACGAATATGGTGAAGATAAATATGAAACAATCACTAATTCGAAAAAAAAGTCATCTCGTAATGGCAGGTTTGTGTTGTTTATATATAGCTGTGCAAGTTATCTCACACTTCTCCTTTTTTTCTTATGGTTTTCAACATCTAAACAATATCATAGCTTTTCTTGTTTTTAAGTAACCTACAAATGATTCTGCCATTATTTATTATGTTTGTCCTAATATATGGATTGTTAGCTGATGTACTTACAGAAACTTTCCTTTTTTGTTTTGTGAATGTACTTTTGCCCCTTAGCACAGTTTAGCCAATTTACAACTCTGCCAAAATAGTTTTTTAAATGTCTGATTCCTGGAGAATGCAAGGTTTTTCAATAACTTTTCAATTAATTGTTATATTTGCATTTTCCCTCTTCAATTAAAGGATATTAAAATTGATACACCCAAAGATGGTATTTTGGCACAAACTCCTTCGTATATTGAGTTTTGGACTTTGGATTGCTTTAAGTTTGAAATTTAGTCACTGCTCATTTTGCTTGAATGTTTTACAGCACGGCTCAAGCCAGCAAGCCAGATGAATATGTTTCAGCTTCTTCACAAAATACATCTTCAAACACATATGATGAAGATTTTGATGATTTTGATCCCCGAGGGACGGCAGGTGCTAGTAAGTAATATTGCTTTAAGCCCGTCTCTGGATGAGAGTTTTGATAATGGAGGTTGATGCTGTTTATTTGGAAATAATACTTCTGCCCCATTTTGACTTGAACATGGAACTGAACTTATATGTTTGCTCACTCGCTAGCCTCTAGAGTTCTGATACTAAACTTAGTTACTTGGAAATATTTATTGAATATATCACTAAGATACTAAGCTAACTTAGTCAGAACTTTAGATGGTAAGAGCACATGATAAAATGGTCAGCCCGGTTTTTTATCACCATTTTGGTGGGACAGCTCATCTGACCTCTTTGGTGAGATGAAATAACTTAGTCGCTTACTATAAAACTTATTACGTGTAAATATTACCACTTCTTTAATTTTAATAAAATTCTCGATGGTTGTCTGATTTAAATCTTTTTTGTAAGGGATTTAACAGAATATAAAAAGATAAATCTAATTTAATTAAATTATATGAAGTAGACATAAAATTAATAGCATAACAATATACTATGATTTTATTAATCACAGAATAGCACCGAATGTAATTGGTAAAGCGTGGCAGAAGACTTAATACATGGGCTGGATAGATATTTCTGTTCACACTTCGGCACTTGTAACTTCTCAGTGCTACTGTTGTTTAAGTTTGAACCCCCGAGTGTTTCCTCTCTCACTGCTTAGTTTCTATGAGAGTTGTCTGAAATTTCATTTTGGCTATGCATGACTTATTTCGCCTGCCTTGAGAAAGTTATGATGTTTCTAGTACAGGTATTACACGTAAGTCTATTATTTATAAGTGTTGTTTGCTGTTTAGCAGAACCGTCTTCTGGAAGCCAACAAGTTGATCTTTTCGGGCAAGATCTTATTGGTGACTTCTTGGATGCCCCGGTATCTGTTTCAACAGATAAGCCTACTTCATTAGACAATGTTCCATCGGAGGTTGATTTATTTGCTGATGCTGCTTTTGTATCAGCCACTCCTCAACCAGCTGCAGAGAAAAACCCTCAGGTAAAGCTATCATATCATGTCAGCGAAGGGCAATGCGCCTTTGTAATTTTGCTCAGGGTTCACTTGTCACAGTTTTACATGGATTACACTATTTATTGCATTTTTCTAATCTTGAAAATGCTAAAATCGTCACCAAGCTGATTAACCTTGTTCTGGGCCTTTCTGCAGTTTGATGTTGATCTATTTGCCTCTCCACCAGCCCCTACTCCTGCTATTTCTGCACCAATGGATTTTTTCGCTGCTCCTGCTCCAGCTTCCCATATTGACAGCAGAGTTTCAAAATCTGATGGAACGAGCAACATTTCCGATCCATTCGCTAATGTTCCAATGAACAATTTTGATGGCTCTGACCCTTTCGGTGCATTCTCCTCTCATACAGATCCTTCACCAGTTGTATCTAACCAGAGTTCTTCTAGTCAAGGAAGCAATGGAAACACGAATGGAGCTTCTCCTGAAACCTATGCTCCTCCACCCAAGAAAGAATTTCAAGTCAAATCCGGAATATGGGCAGATTCGCTGAGCCGTGGATTAATTGACCTAAATATAACTGCACGTAAGTACTACTTTACGACACAATTGAATTTAGAGTTTCTATATCAAACTCCCGATAATATATACTTGAACTAAGTGATGACCGTTTCACTCTTGACTTCTGGATTCTGTATATATATAGGCATATAGCTGATTTTTTGTTTTGTATACTCGACCCGAATTAATTGAAAAATGCAGAATTTGGAAATTCATGTGATTAGTTATTGATGGTGTTGTTTGTATTGCAGCTACAAAGGTTAACCTAGCAGGTGTCGGCATCGTTGGTGGGTTGAGTGATCCATCACAAGAGAAAGACATGGGAGGTTTGCCTTCATTTTACATGGGCAGACCAATGGGTGGGGGACCTATGCTCGGTAAATCTGGGCCCACATCGACATCCACAAATGATGACTTCTTCTCAAGCCTAAGCAGCAGCCAACACAGCCAATTCGGAAGTTTCCAGAAATGAGTTATTTTTCATACGCAACTCCCTGCTATCTGTTTGCTACATTTTTCGCTTGAAGAATTTCATCAACTATAAGTTTTTTGGCAAGGGCAAAGCTTCATGGAGGCGATAGTGCCCGATTTTTAGTGTTCTGGTTGCCCATATTGTTGTTGTGTGTTGCTACATGCTGTATTATAAAAATTTTAAGAGAAAACACATGCTGTATTTAGCAGATTTCTCTCTCTCAAACCACTAGCACTCTCTTTTCTGAAATTTGCCCAGGCAACTACAAAGCATGCATCTATCAATGATAGAAATGATTATCTACCATATATGACTTGAAGGATTAATGCAGAAGAATAATATGTATGAGTTTGAGAAGTTAAGAACCACAGGGAGGTACCACAAACCATCGTAGATGTGACTAGATTCACATTATGTCAATATTTTTCACAAGCATATGATCCTTACATGGATTAGTACTGAGCTCTAGTGGTAGTAGTGCGTTTGCAGTTTACCCCTTATCATCGCTTCTGCTTTTCTCACCTGCCTAACTGGGCCAATTATGAAGATCTGCACCAAAACCGAACAACGAGCACCATGTGACCTCACAACATAAAAGATTGCTCCTCAGTAAAGAAACAAAGAGAAAAAAGAGGTGTAAGCTAATTGGCAAGTTGCAAGATAGCATTTCCAGTTATGGTAAGTGAAAAACTAACCTTGTCTGGAGGACCCTTGTCGCTTCCGAAGATGATTTCAGCACTGCAAATACGTGCATCATAACGGTTAAAATGTTCCAAAGTTTCAACAGAACAAGAGACGTAAGCGTTTATGTTAACAGGAGAGTTTTTTATTTCACTAGTATGTTTTCCAAAAGCATTAAAGCGAGCATATATGCAATCCAGTGCTAAGCATTTGACGCCGTCACAAATAGAACAGGAAGTGTTATAACTTGTCTCAAAGGAAATACCTGCATCCTTCCTTTATTGCCAATATATTAGCTCCTCGTCTCCCGATTACGAATCCCATCTTTCCTGGTGGAACATCAAGAACAGATAGTGTTTCTTCTTCTGGAGCTTGGTTACCAGCAACCAGAGTCGCTGCAGTATTGAAGAAGCAAGTATAAGATCATATACAAGTGTCTTCTCATATATACACATATTTTATAATTATTTGGCCAGATCATCATCAAACAAACACAAATTCAAAAATCTATCACCAGCTACATGAGCAATTTTGACCTAAAGTTACACGCCATGCTGCTCACTTATGACTCAACTTAAAATGACATTTCGACTTCAAGACCTAAAGCAATGCAGCAAAAAATTGTTACTCAACCATCATAAGGTAACCCAATCGCACTGGAATATTATAGCAACAAATTATTGTGGCACACCAGCAGTATGAAAGACAAGTGATAAGTATTTACTTATAATCAACACGATCATGTCACAGGCCCATGATATGTATTGTGATACGCGACCAGTTCTGAGTTCACCTAGTATTATTCATATCGGAGAATAGTATATACTAAGATCTCTTCTGGTATTATGAGTGCTCAATTGCCAGAGATAATAAAAGGTACATTCATTGAAGAACCTCTGTGAATTGTAATTTGCATTTTCAAACCTCCAGAAATTGTAATTTGCATTTTCTATGTGACAGCGTTTATTATTCTTCAAAATTGATACTTTTCCTAACAATGAGCCTTAGGAAAGCACAAACATGGCTATAGCATACGGTTTATGTCAAACAGTTTTTGGTTAATCGGTTATAGCATAAAGGTTATCAACCCATCTATAACTGTTTGAGATAAAGAAAAAGAAGCTTCCATGGTATCAGATGATATAAACCTGGAACAGTAGGCAGTGCTGGCCAATCTGCAAAATTATTATTGTTGATGCAGAAACAGCGGCAATAAAGTGCACCACGAACAGCAAGAAACCACAAGGACCTCTCAGTTAACTTCTCCACCATCTTATGGTAGATAAACAGAAGAAAGCGAACATCATCTGCTGCTGCACGGACCATTAATTCAGACAATGGCCGATGCGCCCAGAACTTGGGATCCTGGAATAAAAACAAGCTATCAAGAATCTGGCTACCGACAAAAGCTTTACATTGAACTACTGCAGAGGGAGAATTTTCAAATATTTAAGTGTAAAACCAGCGGAAGTTGGGTAAATGCAAAGACTATAAGGCAAAAGTTATAAGCTGTAGTTCTGAAGATTTTCAGGTAGTGCAATGAAGTGCATATTTTGGAAATAAAAAGAAACCACCATTGGCACTCTGCATCAAACAAAAAAAAAAAAGATAAATAAATGCATTAGGTGGAGCTCTATATATGCTTGGTAAAGTAGTTTTATACTTTAGTGCAAAGGATTTTCAGATGCATGTGATATACCACCAACTCAGCCAATTAAATGTAATGCAGATACATGAACAGCATTTTTTAGTTCCATTTTAAGTTAATCAACTATATACTACTCCCTTCGTCCCACTTTAGCAGTCCCGGTTGACCATTTTTAGGTGTCCCACTTTAGGAGTCCCGGTTGGAATATTTCATAAATGGTAATAGGTCACACATTCCCCTAACCTTTTTCCACTCACATTTTATTATAAAACTAATATACTGTATAAAAGTAGGACCCACATTCGATTATCTTTTTTCACCAACTTTCCTTTACATTTCTTAAAACCCGTGCTGAACTCAAATGGGACTCCTAAAGTGGGACGAAGGGAGTAAAAAACAAGCACTACCAGAAGAAAAAATGAAAAAAAAACGAACCTGCCTCAAGAAAACACGAACTTCTTCCTTCTCAACATATGATATGCCTGTGTCAAATTCGTCTCATTAACATTAAACAATATACAAAAAGAAAGATAAATGGCACTCAATAAAAGGTCCAAAAATAGCTAGCTAAAACCAGCTCAAATATAGCATGAAGAAATAGATAAAGGCATGCTGTATGAATATTAAGAAAAACAAGATGAAGCTTATACAGATCGGATTGAAAAAATTTAACCCAACTAACAGGAACCAAAATTGGAAAGGGAGATTTGATATTTAATGGCTACTCTGGTTTCATCATAAATTACTAATATCATCCAGTTTATCTTTTTTGAATGCATTCTTAGAAGATATACACATAACTTATCTTATTCACCTCATTCATAAATAGTGATAATGAACTAATGAAGTGGAGTATTAAAGTTTTTCTTTAAAATGATTACACAACATATTTTCACAGAACAAATACCTGACTAAATTTTGCAACAGGTGATTCACACCTAATATATTCCAGTTCAGAAAGTGTAAAATGATAAACAGTGTAGAACAAATCAATTACCTCCATATTGGGGGTCAGCAAGCAGGCGAACAAATGATATGTGGTCATCTTGCAGTCTTTTCTGCCCTTCTTGCTCCTTAATCAAAGAATATGCAATCTGCTTGTGAATAAAAGGATAAGAATAGGTTGGTCATTGAAATCTAGCAATCGAAAGAAGGACTACAGAATTACATAAGTTATATAAGGCAGCGAACAAAGCACAATTGCTATGATAACGTGACACTGCTTTTCAATTCAATTCGCTTGCAAGAAGAATGCTGCCCATGCAAGCATGTAAACAGACACACATCATCAAGATTTTTCAGTGGATATTGACTCCAAGAAGCTGAGATGTAATGAAACCAATATAGCTACTTAAGAAATAGAAGGGCGATAATCGTCATTATCGACATCATATCAATTAGTTTTCTGATATCAACAACAAAGGGAAGTGCATACCTGGGTGTCCACAACATTATGCAACTTAATGCCGAACTGAAAGTATAAAGCCTGCAACATATGGAAGGACATATGAAAGAATTATGTAATATTTTGGGGTACATGAAGATGTAAGGGAGTGACAAATGCAATCACCAAGAGACCTCACTATCTCGTTTGCAGTCATGGATAACTTTTGTGATGTAACTAGACTCAAGTGCAGGCTTACAGGCTTGCACAAGTGACTCTTCACCCTGAATGGCATCAACAAGGTATATTGCATTTGGAAAAGCGAGCTGCATAATTAAATTCTATTAGATTACATAAGCCTCACTT